>NC_134486.1:4502837-4505337 GCF_040206685.1 Ascaphus truei | reverse complement strand
TGTGTGTGTGTGTGTGTGTGTGTGTGTGTGTGTGTAATATACAGGTGTGTGTGTGTGTAATATACAGGTGTGTGTGTGTGTGTGTGTGTGTGTGTGTGTGTGTGTGTGTGTGTGTGTGTGTGTGTATAATATACAGGTGTGTGTGTGTGTGTGTGTGTGTATAATATACAGGTGTGTGTGTGTGTGTGTGTGTGTGTGTGTGTGTATAATATACAGGTGTGTGTGTATAATATACAGGTGTGTGTGTGTGTGTGTGTGTGTGTGTGTGTGTGTGTGTGTGTAATATACAGGTATTTGTGTGTGTGTGTGTGTGTGTGTGTGTGTGTGTGTGTGTGTGATATACAGGTGTGTGTGTGTATAATATACAGGTGTGTGTGTGTGTGTGTGTGTGTGTATAATATACAGGTGTGTGTGTGTATAATATACAGGTGTGTGTGTGTGTGTGTGTGTGTGTGTGTGTGTGTGTGTGTGTGTATAATATACGGGTGTGTGTGTGTGTGTGTGTGTGTGTGTGTATAATATACAGGTGTGTCTGTGTGTGTGTATATAATATACTGGTGTACTATATATGTATTGATATATCGTCTTGAGAAAGGTCCCGCGAGAACTGAAACATTGTCCCTGAATGAATGTGTGTGAATGCGGAGAGCTTTCTGCATTCCTGTATCTGTCCTTATCTTGTACTCAGACACCCAGGTGCTTCTCTCGTCATCACTTTCCCTGATCCATTCACATGAACCCATTTAAGCAGATGCATCGCCGTTCACACAGCTTTTAAGCGCAGCATGGGACTAGCAAAGCAAGTACAAACCGCTCACAGACATGTTTCAGCCATGATGGGTATCATCAGTGTGAGGTTGGTTTATACTTGCTTTGCAATATTTCTAGGCTGGGTAGGTTTACCATATCACATTTTAAGTTATGATGGGTGATTTGCATGTCATTTCCCAGAATCCCTTGCTGCAGTGGGTGCACTGTATGCAAGGTGATAATGGTTGAAAGGCAGGGTTGCAGACCTGTCTAAGACATGTGAATGTGCTTACAAGTGAAATTCTTTATTGGCTATATGCCAACTGAGGTTTTTTGTTGCCCTTGTCACCCACCATAACTTAAAGTGTGATATAATGTATTTTGTCTGCGTGCTTTCAATGTATTGTACAGTTCTGTGCTCTCTCCCCCTCAGAGACTCACCGCTCATCTCCATGGGAAGAATTCCCCACCGTATGTCATCAACCTGGATCCCGCAGTGCATGAGATCCCCTTCCCAGCCAACATTGGTACGTGGTGAGCCCTTCCCTGCACCATGGTCTTTCTTCCTTCTCCTTCCCTTACTGCATGGAAAGGGCATGTGAAGTGTTACAGGCAGGACGCCCTGCACCATGGTCTTTCCTCCTTCTCCTTCCCTTACTGCATGGAAAGGGCATGTGACGTGTTACAGGCAGGACGCCCTGCGCCACAGAGCTTGCACTTCAAATGTTCAGCAACCGAGGCTGAGAGGAGAAGTGATTGGATAAAAGCTCACAAGGAGTTATTACTGTGCTATACCTTCTGCAGGCCGGTCATGCCTGCGCAACAAACCGTACATCATGTTCTTTCTCCGGAAAGTGCCTGGCTCTTTCCCATTGGGAAGTCTGTTTGTGCGCGGTGAGCCCTCACTTCTCTTCTCCTTACAGATCAGCGTTGTGTAGCTGGGCCCTAAATCTGCCATCGGGATCTGTGCATGGTGTCTGTCCTGCTGCCCTGCAGTTATTAGGGGGCTTTAATCCAGGTTAGATAAACGGTGAGGCAGATTGAGATATAGAGGGGTTGTAGTATGATACTTGGTATCGATTCGGGTGTGGAGGAAATGTGAATATCAGAGACTAGCGGATATACCCGGCGTTGCCCGGGATGTAAATCTGTAATCGGTAGTATTAGTTATAAATAGGGGAACAATAGGTTGTCTATTAGGTGGAAAGGTTGTATAATGATGTTGAAAAGAAACATGGAAGAAAATGTAATACGATGTTTAAAAATGGTTTATTGTAAACACACCACAGTACAATGTATATTTTGCTGACATAAGTGATGTAAAAATGTGAGGTGTGAGGTGGTGGGTGGGTGTTCAGTACGGGTGGCGGGTGGGTAGTGAGTGCTGGCTTTGGGTGGGGCTCCCGCTAGGGTGTGAGCGGGTGTGAGGCAGTGGGTGTCTGGTGAGTGCGTGCGGCGGCTGGTCAGTGATGTCGGTGCATAGGGGTGTGAGTGCGGCGGGTGGGTGTGAGGCGGGAGGCGCCGGGTGGGTGGTGAGTGGGTGCTGCAGCTGGCCAGTGATGTAGGGGCAGGAGTGTGTCGGGTGAGTGAGAGGCGGCGGGTGTGTGTCGAGTGTGGCGGGTGGGTGAAAGGCGGCAGGTGTCTGAGTGCGGGCGGCGGCTGTGGGGCGCAGGGGTGTGGGGCGGCGGGTGGGTGAAAGGCGGGAGGGCGGCTGGATTGCGGGCGGCGAGTGGGTGAAAGGCAGAAGCGG
>NC_134486.1:4445337-4497837 GCF_040206685.1 Ascaphus truei | reverse complement strand
TGTCTTACTGTAGTTGAGGCGTCTGTCCCCTGCTTTTATCCTATTATTAAACATCACTAGCTTTATTGTGTGTGTCTGGCGCTCCTCTCGCCCCCGGCGCGCCCGCGCTTCTCTCGCCCCCGGCGCGCCCGCGCTTCTCTCGCCCCCGCTTCTCTCGCCCGCGCTCCTCTCGCCCCCGGCGAGCCCGCGCTTCTCTCGCCCCCGGCGAGCCCGCGCTTCTCTCGCCCCCGGCGCGCCCGCGCTTCTCTCGCCCCCGGCGCGCCCGCGCTTCTCTCGCCCCCGGCGCGCCCGCGCTTCTCTCGCCCCCGGCGCGCCCGCGCTTCTCTCGCCCCCGGCGCGCCCGCGCTTCTCTTTTCCGATCGTTTATTCCACCAATTCCCGCTCTTCCAGGTACGTTCTGATCGACACTCCGGGACAGATTGAAGTCTTCACTTGGTCCGCATCTGGCACCATCATCACCGAGTCCTTGGTGAGTGCACACTGGCCTATAAAGTGGCATCAGCCCCCTCTCTGCTGCTAATACCTCTCCCTATACACCCTAACACCCCGCTGCTAATACCTCTCCCTATACACCCTAACACCCCGCTGCTAATACCTCTCCCTATACACCCTAACATCCCGCTGCTAATACCTCTCCCTATACACCCTAACACCCCGCTGCTAATACCTCTCCCTATACACCCTAACATCCCGCTGCTAATACCTCTCCCTATACACCCTAACATCCCGCTGCTAATACCTCTCCCTATACACCCTAACACCCCGCTGCTAATACCTCTCCCTATACACCCTAACATCCCGCTGCTAATACCTCTCCCTATACACCCTAACATCCCGCTGCTAATACCTCTCCCTATACACCCTAACATCCCGCTGCTAATCCCTCCCCTATATACCCTAACACCCCGCTGCTAATACCTCTCCCTATACACCCTAACACCCCGCTGCTAATACCTCTCCCTATACACCCTAACATCCCACTGCTAATCCCTCCCCTATATACCCTAACACCCCGCTGCTAATACCTCTCCCTATACACCCTAACACCCCGCTGCTAATACCTCTCCCTATACACCCTAACATCCCACTGCTAATCCCTCCCCTATATACCCTAACATCCCGCTGCTAATACCTCTCCCCATACACCCTAACACCCTGCTGCTAATACCTCTCCCTATACACCCTAACACCCTGCTGCTAATACCTCTCCCCATACACCCTAACACCCTGCTGCTAATACCTCTCCCTATACACCCTAACATCCCGCTGCTAATACCTCTTCCTATACACCCCAACATCCCGCTGCTAATACCTCTCCCTATACACCCCAACATCCCGCTGCTAATACCTCTCCCTATACACCCTAACACCCTGCTGCTAATACCTCTCCCTATACACCCTAACACCCCGCTGCTAATACCTCTCCCTATACACCCTAACATCCCGCTGCTAATCCCTCCCCTATACTGTACACCCTAACACCCTGCTGCTAATACCTCCCCCTATACACCCTAACATCCCGCTGCTAATCCCTCCCCTATATACCCTAACACCCCGCTGCTAATACCTCTCCCCATACACCCTAACACCCTGCTGCTAATACCTCCCCCTATACACCCTAACATCCCGCTGCTAATCCCTCCCCTATACACCCTAACACCCCGCTGCTAATACCTCTCCCCATACACCCTAACACCCTGCTGCTAATACCTCTCCCTATACACCCTAACATCCTGCTGCTAATACCTCCCCCTATACACCCTAACATCCCGCTGCTAATCCCTCCCCTATACACCCTAACACCCCGCTGCTAATACCTCTTCCCATACACCCTAACACCCTGCTGCTAATACCTCTCCCTATACACCCTAACATCCTGCTGCTAATACCTCTCCCTATACACCCTAACATCCCGCTGCTAATAACCTCTCCCTATACACCCTAACATCCCGCTGCTAATACCTCTCCCCATACACCCTAACACCCTGCTGCTAATACCTCTCCCTATACACCCTAACATCCTGCTGCTAATACCTCTCCTTATACACCCTAACATCCTGCTGCTAATACCTCCCCCTATACACCCTAACATCCCGCTGCTAATCCCTCCCCTATATACCCTAACACCCCTCTGCTAATACCTCTCCCATCCTGGCTCATTACTGCTGTCCCCTCCCTCAGGCCTCCTCCTTACCCTCCGTGGTGGTGTACGTGATGGACACGTCTCGCAGTACTAATCCCGTCACCTTCATGTCCAACATGCTGTATGCCTGCAGGTCAGTGGCAGCCGCAGCGCCCGGCTTTCCCACGGACTTTCTCTGCTAAACCTTTCAATGCACCCAAATCCCAATTATAACTGGCACGCACCTCTATACATGTGTAACTGTTCCAGGCTCTCCCCCTGGGGACACGTACTCTATGCCAGGCTCTCCCCCCGGGGACACGCACCTCTATACATGTGTAACTGTTCCAGGCTCTCCCCCTGGGGACACGTACTCTATGCCAGGCTCTCCCCCCGGGGACACGCACCTCTATACATGTGTAACTGTTCCAGGCTCTCCCCCTGGGGACACGTACTCTATGCCAGGCTCTCCCCCCGGGGACACGCACCTCTATACATGTGTAACTGTTCCAGGCTCTCCCCCTGGGGACACGTACTCTATGCCAGGCTCTCCCCCCAGGGACACGCACCTCTATACATGTGTAACTGTTCCAGGATCTCCCCCTGGGGACACGTACTCTATGCCAGGCTCTCCCCCCGGGGACACGCACCTCTATACATGTGTAACTGTTCCAGGCTCTCCCCCTGGGGACACGTACTCTATGCCAGGCTCTCCCCCCGGGGACACGCACCTCTATACATGTGTAACTGTTCCAGGCTCTCCCCCTGGGGACACGTACTCTATGCCAGGCTCTCCCCCCGGGGACACGCACCTCTATACATGTGTAACTGTTCCAGGCTCTCCCCCTGGGGACACGTACTCTATGCCAGGCTCTCCCCCCAGGGACACGCACCTCTATACATGTGTAACTGTTCCAGGCTCTCCCCCTGGGGACACGTACTCTATGCCAGGCTCTCCCCCCCCCCCCCCCCCATGCCAGGCTCTCCCCCTGGGGACACGTACCCCGTGCCAGGCTCCCCCAGGGACACGCACCTCTATACATGTGTAACTGTGCCAGGCTCTTCCCCACCCCCCCCGTGCCAGGCTCTCCCCCTGGGGACACGTACCCCGTGCCAGGCTCTCCCCCTGGGGACACGTACCCCGTGCCAGGCTCTCCCCCTGGGGACACGCACCTCTATACATGTATTAGACACAAAATAGATGCCGCAATCAAATCACCCCTGGATGACCTAGTAATAAGAAATAACCAGGGGTCAGGGTAAAGAGTAACCCTCTGGTGGTGCTACCGACCCACAGAGAATATGTTACGGAAAAGGAAAAGGAGGGTCAAATAGGTGCACTCAAACAATATATAATGAAAAAGTAGAAAAAATGGACTTTATTAGCAATGAGTATTAAAAAACACACAAGACAGATCCACACAAATACCACATAATAGATTGCTGTGTGATACAATAAATGAAAATAATATACCAAAAAGGCACATAAGTCTGGTAAGAACCAAAACAAGGGAGTTCAGATGTAACATAACAAAACCAGGGGAAAGAAAATTCCCCCAGTAGTGTGACTAAGATCGGCCGATCTATAGCAAAGGACTCAAAGAAATAAATTAGTGGCTAAACAAACCAGAACACAGAATAAATAAATTAACCTCTAAGAATTGATATCATACAAATAATGATGTAACACACAGCTATAGGTAAATAGAAATGTGAGTGCTGATGCCAAAACTATGCTGCACACATGAAATAAGCAGCAAGGGGAGGAAGTCCAAATAGTGCACTGGTAGCACTCATCACAAGTCCCCAGGGGTAAAAACCCAATGATAATAGGCAGAGGTAATGATTGGGCAGCCCAGGGACAGAGAGCACTACAGACAGGTAGTGAACAGGGCAATGAGGAGGTCCCACAATACAGACCAGCGTCCCAAGCTCAGGCACCAGCGTCGTCACGAAAGAAAGTCTAGGACATCCAAATGCAGCACACGGGTCAAGAGGAGGTGGGGGTACTGTCACAGCTCTGCTCCCATACATGTGTAACTGTTCCAGGCTCTCCCCCGGGGACACGTACTCTATGCCAGGCTCTCCCCCCCCCACCCCCATGCCAGGCTCTCCCCCTCGGGACACGTACCCCATGCCAGGCTCTTCCCCCCCCCCCTCCCCCCCATGCCAGGCTCCCCCGGGGACACGCACCTCTATACATGTGTAACTGTTCCAGGCTCTCCCCCCGGGGACACGTACCCCGTGCCAGGCTCCCCCCAGGGACACGCACCCCATGCCAGGCTCTTGCCCCCGGGGACACGTACCCCGAGCCAGGCTCTTGCCCCCGGGGACACGTACCCCGAGCCAGGCACTCCCCCCAGGGACACGTACCCCGTGCCAGGCTCTCGCCCCCGGGGACACGTACCCCGTGCCAGGCTCTCGCCCCCGGGGACACGTACCCCGTGCCAGGCTCTCGCCCCCGGGGACACGTACCCCGTGCCAGGCTCTCGCCCCCGGGGACACGTACCCCGTGCCAGGCTCTCGCCCCCGGGGACACGTACCCCGTGCCGGGCTCTCGCCGCCGGGGACACGTACCCCGTGCCGGGCTCTCGCCCCCGGGGACACGTACCCCGTGCCGGGCCCTCGCCCCCGGGGACACGCACCCCGTGCCGGGCTCTCGCCCCCGGGGACACGTACCCCGTGCCGGGCTCTCGCCCCCGGGGACACGTACCCCGTGCCGGGCTCTCGCCCCCGGGGACACGTACCCCGTGCCGGGCTCTCGCCCCCGGGGACACGCACCCCGTGCCGGGCTCTCGCCCCCAGGGACACGCACCCCGTGCCAGGCTCTCCCCCCGGGGACATGTACCCCGAGCCAGGCACTCCCCCCGGGGACACGTACCCCGTGCCAGGCTCTCCCCCCAGGACACGTACCCCGAGCCAGGCACTCCCCCCCGGGGACACGTACCCCGAGCCAGGCACTCCCCCCGGGGACACGTACCCCGAGCCAGGCACTCCCCCCGGGGACACGTACCCCGTGCCAGGCTCTCCCCCCGGGGACACGTACCCCGAGCCAGGCACTCCCCCCGGGGACACGTACCCCGTGCCAGGCTCTTGCCCCCGGGGACACGTACCCTGTGCCAGGCTCTCCTCCCCGGGGACACGTACCCCGTGCCAGGCTCTCCCCCCGGGGACACGTACCCTGTGCCAGGCTCTCCCCCCGGGGACACGTACCCCGTGCCAGGCTCTCTCCCCGGGGACACGTACCCTATGCCAGGCTCTCTCCCCCGGGGACACGTACCCTGTGCCAGGCTCTCGCCCCCGGGGACACGTACCCTGTGCCAGGCTCTCGCCCCCGGGGACACGTACCCCGTGCCAGGCTCTCCCCCCGGGGACACGCGCTTCACCGCTGCGCTCTTGTTTTTCAGCATCATGTATAAAACGAAGCTTCCCTTCATCGTGGTCATGAACAAGGTCAGTGGTTTCTGCTGTTCTGTCACTATCCGTGTGTTCTGGGCTCTTTAACGGCAGCAATCCACGCGGTTCCGGGCTGTTCCACGCGGTTCCGGGCTGTTCCACGCGGTTCCGGGCTGTTCCACGCGGTTCCGGGCTGTTCCACGCGGTTCCGGGCTGTTCCACGCGGTTCCGGGCTGTTCTACGCGGTTCCGGGCTGTTCCACGCGGTGTTATATTTTGAAACTGGGGGGGAGATGTTAAACGACTCTGTGTTAGAAGTAGACCCAGATATTAGTAAGGCCCGCGACACTGTCCCACATAGAAGGCTGAGTAACACGGGTGTGGGGTCTCGGGGGTACAATGGATGACACGTTGGCTGCAGGATTGGCGACAGTAGCACATTCAGAGGAGGGGACGGTAACGTAACCAAACATCTGAAACCTAATGTAACGGGGCCCAGTAATGTTCTGCTCCAGGAGAAGACTGCAGTGTAATATGAACCTGGCTGGAAATGCCTTCAGTGAGGCGGTTAATGTATTCGGTATCATGGTATATACCGTGCTAGGGATACGTACAGGCGGAGGGGATGCACAGAGTAATAATGCGGCCTCACCGGGGATCCCAGCCCCGGAGCGTTAGTAACAAGGTGACGGGATGTTAGGAGGGAATACAAATGCCTGCGGTGCTTTGCAGAGAAGCTGCCGGGTTTCTAGGAGATGAAGGGGTTTAATTAGCTGACGCGCTGCATTGTCTGGGGGTGTATTGCGTATACTCGTATCCCTGAGCCTCTGACACTGCCGGCTCTCCCCTGCAGGGAAGGTGTTAGTCCCGCTGTTACTGATCCGGGTCCCCCCTATGGCTGCCATGCAGTGCTATGCAGGAGCCTCGAGCAATATGATGAAGACATTACTCATTAATGCCAGATTTCTAGCGGGACATGTGCACTAAGCGATTTTCCTTGCAGACAGACATAATCGATCACAGCTTTGCCGTGGAATGGATGCAGGACTTTGAGAGTTTCCAGGACGCGCTGAACCAGGAGACGTCGTACGTCAGTAACCTGACCCGCTCCATGAGCCTGGTCCTGGACGAGTTTTACAACGCCCTGCGGGTAATGTTCCTATGCATGGTGTATCGGCACGCCAAACGTCTTCCGCGCGGTGTAGTGTTTGTGCAGAAGATCACTGTTTCCGTCCTCCGGGGGATTTGTGTCACGGTAACGCAGGTCCCCACGGGGGCTGGGACGTTGATGCACAATAAGCACTGCACGGCGGGGCGACTTCTCCTGTGAAGGGAAAACAATAACACGTGGCGTGTGGGGGCAGGAGGTGGGGTTATACCACCAGTGAGGGGCGTGTGGGGGCAGGAGGTGGGGTTATACCACCAGTGAGGGACGTGTGGGGGACAGGAGGTGGGGTTATACCACTAGTGAGTGGCGTGTGGGGGCAGGAGGTGGGGTTATACCACCAGTGAGTGGCGTGTGGGGGCAGGAGGTGGGGTTATACCACCAGTGAGTGACGTGTGGGGGCAGGAGGTGGGGTTATACCACCAGTGAGTGGCGTGTAGGGGCAGGAGGTGGGGTTATACCACCAGTGAGTGGCGTGTGGGGGCAGGAGGTGGGGTTATACCACCAGTGAGTGGCGTGTGGGGGCAGGAGGTGGGGTTATACCACCAGTGAGTGGCGTGTGGGGGACAGGAGGTGGGGTTATACCACCAGTGAGGGGCGTGTGGGGGACAGGAGGTGGGGTTATACCACCAGTGAGTGGCGTGTGGGGGACAGGAGGTGGGGTTATACCACCAGTGAGGGGCGTGTGGGGGCAGGAGGTGGGGTTATACCACCAGTGAGTGGCGTGTGGGGGCAGGAGGTGGGGTTATACCACCAGTGAGTGGCGTGTGGGGGCAGGAGGTGGGGTTATACCACCAGTGAGTGGCGTGTGGGGGACAGGAGGTGGGGTTATACCACCAGTGAGTGGCGTGTGGGGGCAGGAGGTGGGGTTATACCACCAGTGAGTGGCGTGTGGGGGACAGGAGGTGGGGTTATACCACCAGTGAGTGGCGTGTGGGGGCAGGAGGTGGGGTTATACCACCAGTGAGGGGCGTGTGGGGGCAGGAGGTGGGGTTATACCACCAGTGAGGGGCGTGTGGGGGGACAGGAGGTAGGGTTATACCACCAGTGAGTGGCGTGTGGGGGCAGGAGGTGGGGTTATACCACCAGTGAGTGGCGTGTGGGGGCAGGAGGTGGGGTTATACCACCAGTGAGTGACGTGTGGGGGCAGGAGGTGGGGTTATACCACCAGTGAGTGGCGTGTGGGGGCAGGAGGTGGGGTTATACCACCAGTGAGTGGCGTGTGGGGGCAGGAGGTGGGGTTATACCACCAGTGAGTGGCGTGTGGGGGCAGGAGGTGGGGTTATACCACCAGTGAGTGGCGTGTGGGGGACAGGAGGTGGGGTTATACCACCAGTGAGGGGCGTGTGGGGGACAGGAGGTGGGGTTATACCACCAGTGAGTGGCGTGTGGGGGACAGGAGGTGGGGTTATACCACCAGTGAGGGGCGTGTGGGGGCAGGAGGTGGGGTTATACCACCAGTGAGTGGCGTGTGGGGGCAGGAGGTGGGGTTATACCACCAGTGAGTGGCGTGTGGGGGCAGGAGGTGGGGTTATACCACCAGTGAGTGGCGTGTGGGGGACAGGAGGTGGGGTTATACCACCAGTGAGTGGCGTGTGGGGGCAGGAGGTGGGGTTATACCACCAGTGAGTGGCGTGTGGGGGACAGGAGGTGGGGTTATACCACCAGTGAGTGGCGTGTGGGGGCAGGAGGTGGGGTTATACCACCAGTGAGGGGCGTGTGGGGGCAGGAGGTGGGGTTATACCACCAGTGAGTGGCGTGTGGGGGCAGGAGGTGGGGTTATACCACCAGTGAGTGGCGTGTGGGGGCAGGAGGTGGGGTTATACCACCAGTGAGTGGCGTGTGGGGGACAGGAGGTGGGGTTATACCACCAGTGAGGGGCGTGTGGGGGCAGGAGGTGGGGTTATACCACCAGTGAGTGGCGTGTGGGGGCAGGAGGTGGGGTTATACCACCAGTGAGTGGCGTGTGGGGGCAGGAGGTGGGGTTATACCACCAGTGAGTGGCGTGTGGGGGCAGGAGGTGGGGTTATACCACCAGTGAGTGGCGTGTGGGGGACAGGAGGCGGGGTTATACCACCAGTGAGGGGCGTGTGGGGGCAGGAGGTGGGGTTATACCACCAGTGAGTGGCGTGTGGGGGCAGGAGGTGGGGTTATACCACCAGTGAGTGGCGTGTGGGGGACAGGAGGTGGGGTTATACCACCAGTGAGTGGCGTGTGGGGGCAGGAGGTGGGGTTATACCACCAGTGAGGGGCGTGTGGGGGCAGGAGGTGGGGTTATACCACCAGTGAGTGGCGTGTGGGGGACAGGAGGTGGGGTTATACCACCAGTGAGTGGCGTGTGGGGGACAGGAGGTGGGGTTATACCACCAGTGAGTGGCGTGTGGGGGACAGGAGGTGGGGTTATACCACCAGTGAGTGGCGTGTGGGGGACAGGAGGTGGGGTTATACCACCAGTGAGTGGCGTGTGGGGGCAGGAGGTGGGGTTATACCACCAGTGAGGGGCGTGTGGGGGCAGGAGGTGGGGTTATACCACCAGTGAGTGGCGTGTGGGGGACAGGAGGTGGGGTTATACCACCAGTGAGTGGCGTGTGGGGGACAGGAGGTGGGGTTATACCACCAGTGAGGGGCGTGTGGGGGCAGGAGGTGGGGTTATACCACCAGTGAGGGGCGTGTGGGGGCAGGAGGTGGGGTTATACCACCAGTGAGGGGCGTGTGGGGGCAGGAGGTGGGGTTATACCACCAGTGAGTGGCGTGTGGGGGCAGGAGGTGGGGTTATACCACCAGTGAGTGGCGTGTGGGGGCAGGAGGTGGGTTATACCACCAGTGAGTGGCGTGTGGGGGACAGGAGACGGGGTTATACCACCAGTGAGTGACGTGTGGGGGGACAGGAGGTGGGGTTATACCACCAGTGAGTGGCGTGTGGGGGACAGGAGGTGGGGTTATACCACCAGTGAGTGGCGTGTGGGGGACAGGAGGTGGGGTTATACCACCAGTGAGTGGCGTGTGGGGGACAGGAGGTGGGGTTATACCACCAGTGAGTGGCGTGTGGGGGACAGGAGACGGGGTTATACCACCAGTGAGTGGCGTGTGGGGGACAGGAGGTGGGGTTATACCACCAGTGAGTGGCGTGTGGGGGACAGGAGGTGGGGTTATACCACCAGTGAGTGGCGTGTGGGGGACAGGAGGTGGGGTTATACCACCAGTGAGTGGCGTGTGGGGGACAGGAGGTGGGGTTATACCACCAGTGAGTGGCGTGTGGGGGACAGGAGGTGGGGTTATACCACCAGTGAGTGGCGTGTGGGGGACAGGAGGTGGGGTTATACCACCAGTGAGTGGCGTGTGGGGGACAGGAGACGGGGTTATACCACCAGTGAGTGGCGTGTGGGGGACAGGAGGTGGGGTTATACCACCAGTGAGTGGCGTGTGGGGGACAGGAGGTGGGATTATACCACCAGTGAGTGGCGTGTGGGGGCAGGAGGTGGGGTTATACCACCAGTGAGTGGCGTGTGGGGGCAGGAGGTGGGGTTATACCACCAGTGAGTGGCGTGTGGGGGCAGGAGGTGGGTTATACCACCAGTGAGTGACGTGTGGGGGACAGGAGGTGGGGTTATACCACCAGTGAGTGACGTGTGGGGGACAGGAGGTGGGGTTATACCACCAGTGAGTGACGTGTGGGGGACAGGAGGTGGGGTTATACCACCAGTGAGTGACGTGTGGGGGCAGGAGGTGGGGTTATACCACCAGTGAGTGACGTGTGGGGGACAGGAGGTGGGGTTATACCACCAGTGAGTGGCGTGTGGGGGACAGGAGGTGGGGTTATACCACCAGTGAGTGGCGTGTGGGGGACAGGAGGTGGGGTTATACCACCAGTGAGTGGCGTGTGGGGGACAGGAGACGGGGTTATACCACCAGTGAGTGGCGTGTGGGGGACAGGAGGTGGGGTTATACCACCAGTGAGGGGCGTGTGGGGGACAGGAGGTGGGTTATACCACCAGTGAGGGGCGTGTGGGGGCAGGAGGTGGGGTTATACCACCAGTGAGTGGCGTGTGGGGGACAGGAGGTGGGGTTATACCACCAGTGAGTGGCGTGTGGGGGACAGGAGGTGGGGTTATACCACCAGTGAGTGGCGTGTGGGGGACAGGAGGTGGGGTTATACCACCAGTGAGTGGCGTGTGGGGGCAGGAGGTGGGGTTATACCACCAGTGAGGGGCGTGTGGGGGCAGGAGGTGGGGTTATACCACCAGTGAGTGGCGTGTGGGGAACAGGAGGTGGGGTTATACCACCAGTGAGTGGCGTGTGGGGGACAGGAGGTGGGGTTATACCACCAGTGAGGGGCGTGTGGGGGCAGGAGGTGGGGTTATACCACCAGTGAGGGGCGTGTGGGGGCAGGAGGTGGGGTTATACCACCAGTGAGGGGCGTGTGGGGGCAGGAGGTGGGGTTATACCACCAGTGAGTGGCTTGTGGGGGCAGGAGGTGGGGTTATACCACCAGTGAGTGGCGTGTGGGGGCAGGAGGTGGGTTATACCACCAGTGAGTGGCGTGTGGGGGACAGGAGACGGGGTTATACCACCAGTGAGTGACGTGTGGGGGGACAGGAGGTGGGGTTATACCACCAGTGAGTGGCGTGTGGGGGACAGGAGGTGATGTTATACCACCAGTGAGTGGCGTGTGGGGGACAGGAGGTGGGGTTATACCACCAGTGAGTGGCGTGTGGGGGACAGGAGGTGGGGTTATACCACCAGTGAGTGGCGTGTGGGGGACAGGAGACGGGGTTATACCACCAGTGAGTGGCGTGTGGGGGACAGGAGGTGGGGTTATACCACCAGTGAGTGGCGTGTGGGGGACAGGAGGTGGGGTTATACCACCAGTGAGTGGCGTGTGGGGGACAGGAGGTGGGGTTATACCACCAGTGAGTGGCGTGTGGGGGCAGGAGGTGGGGTTATACCACCAGTGAGTGGCGTGTGGGGGCAGGAGGTGGGGTTATACCACCAGTGAGTGGCGTGTGGGGGCAGGAGGTGGGTTATACCACCAGTGAGTGACGTGTGGGGGACAGGAGGTGGGGTTATACCACCAGTGAGTGACGTGTGGGGGACAGGAGGTGGGGTTATACCACCAGTGAGTGACGTGTGGGGGACAGGAGGTGGGGTTATACCACCAGTGAGTGACGTGTGGGGGCAGGAGGTGGGGTTATACCACCAGTGAGTGACGTGTGGGGGACAGGAGGTGGGGTTATACCACCAGTGAGTGGCGTGTGGGGGACAGGAGGTGGGGTTATACCACCAGTGAGTGTCGTGTGGGGGACAGGAGGTGGGGTTATACCACCAGTGAGTGGCGTGTGGGAGACAGGAGGTGGGGTTATACCACCAGTGAGTGGCGTGTGGGGGACAGGAGGTGGGGTTATACCACCAGTGAGTGACGTGTGGGGGCTGGAGATGGGGTTATACCACCAGTGAGTGGCGTGTGGGGGACAGGAGGTGGGGTTATACCACCAGTGAGTGGCGTGTGGGGGACAGGAGGTGGGGTTATACCACCAGTGAGTGGCGTGTGGGGGACAGGAGGTGGGGTTATACCACCAGTGAGTGGCGTGTGGGGGACAGGAGGTGGGGTTATACCACCAGTGAGTGGCGTGTGGGGGACAGGAGACGGGGTTATACCACCAGTGAGTGGCGTGTGGGGGACAGGAGGTGGGGTTATACCACCAGTGAGGGGCGTGTGGGGGACAGGAGGTGGGTTATACCACCAGTGAGGGGCGTGTGGGGGCAGGAGGTGGGGTTATACCACCAGTGAGTGGCGTGTGGGGGACAGGAGGTGGGGTTATACCACCAGTGAGTGGCGTGTGGGGGACAGGAGGTGGGGTTATACCACCAGTGAGTGGCGTGTGGGGGGACAGGAGGTGGGGTTATACCACCAGTGAGTGGCGTGTGGGGGACAGGAGGCGGGGTTATACCACCAGTGAGTGGCGTGTGGGGGCAGGAGGTGGGGTTATACCACCAGTGAGGGGCGTGTGGGGGACAGGAGACGGGGTTATACCACCAGTGAGTGACGTGTGGGGGCAGGAGATGGGGTTATACCACCAGTGAGGGGCGTGTGGGGGACAGGAGGTGGGTTATACCACCAGTGAGTGGCATGTGGGGGACAGGAGGCGGGGTTATACCACCAGTGAGTGGCATGTGGGGGACAGGAGGCGGGGTTATACCACCAGTGAAATCATCAATATCAAGAGCGGGCGCTTATTATAGAGGTTGCCAGCTCTCCGTGTCCCCTGACGCTCACACCGCGTCCCCTGACGCTCACACCGCGCTCACACCGCGTCCCCTGACGCTCACACCGCGCTCCTTCCAAGCCTCCCAACGGATACTCCCGCAAAAATAATGCAAAACGTGTACATTAAAAGGGTATATTCTAACGAGACTTGTACATTAAAAGGGTATATTCTAACGAGACTTGTACATTAAAAGGGTATATTCTAACGAGACTTGTACATTTTATCGGTCTGGGAGACGGCCAAAAATAATCACTCGTTAACCTCAAATCATTCTTTAATGATACCCTTATATGGAAATCCAGACTTTGCTCCAGGGTTAATCGGTAGGAACTACACAAAATGGCAAAACGTGGGGCTGAGAAGGCTTAAGGACCTGGAGGGACGAGACACGATCAAAATATTTGAACAATTACAGTCAGATACGGGCTTACCAAACACTGAATTTCTTAGATACCTTCAGGTCCGGGCATTTTATACCAAACACATCAATAGACCACCCCTAACCAATTTTGAAAAGCTCTGTGTTCGGGGAACCGACACACGGGGACTCATTTCTGCTCTATACGGGGAAGTGGTTAGGGCAGACACTGACGGATCACGCAAAACCAGGTTTATGACACAGTGGGAGACAGACCTGACAGGACCGTTAGAAGACGAAGAGTGGACGGCGATCTTTAAGGCTGCGGCCAGTAGTTCGATTTGTACGACATTGAAGGAAAACTCATATAAAGTGTTGAGGTGGTATCTCACCCCAGTTAGATTGGCAAAATTCGTCGCGGGTGCTTCCCCGCTCTGTCCCAGACAGTGCGGGGAACGGGGAGATCTGGTACATATGCTGTGGTCTTGTCCACGAATCATACCCGTCTGGACACAAATCAGAGATTGGATACAGAGGATTTTCTTAGGCCTCAAATTAAACTAGACCCATGGGTTTTCCTATTTTAGTAAACCCACAGATGAGGTATCTAGATCAGGAAATAAACTATTAGCACACTTTGCTACGGCGATGAGGTGCGAGACCGCAGCACTGTGGAATCAGAATGCAATTCCATCAATAGACAAAATTTGGAACAGAATTTGGTTCGCCTGCCAGATGGAGAAGTTGACAAGTTTGGTCAACGACACTGGCCCAAATTTCCAAAAAGTCTGGTCACTGTGGTTGGCACAGACCGATATCCCAGGGATGAGCAATGCCTCCGTCTGGCTTTGATAGAATCAGATGGGTTTTCCTTCGAGGCCGGACTAAACACACGAGAGGAGCTATAACAACCAGGAACACAGGTTGGACAGAGGGGATCTATACAACCACCGGGCCCCTAGATTCGGGACGGGAACGGCGCGGATACAGCTAAGTCTGCAGACGCGAGCTAAGGCTAATGGAGCACACGGAAGAGGATACCTCAATCCCTTACCCTCCCCACTCCCCTCCCTCTCCTCTACCCTAACCCACTCACGTCTACCCCTCCCCATGTCTGTATCGATGTTGTAAGTCCTACAGCCTACCACTAGGTACCAATGTGATAAGTGACTGTACTGTACTTGAGAAAATCCAATAAAAGAAAGTTACAAAAAAAAAAAAAAAAAGGGTATATTCTAACGAGACTTGTACATTAAAAGGGTATATTCTAACGAGACTTGTACATTAAAAGGGTATATTCTAACGAGACTTGTACATTAAAAGGGTATATTGTAACGGGACTTGTACATTAAAAGGGTATATTCTAACGAGACTTGTACATTAAAAGGGTATATTCTAACGAGACTTGTACATTAAAAGGGTATATTCTAACGGGACTTGTACATTAAAAGGGTATATTCTAACGAGACTTGTACATTAAAAGGGTATATTCTAACGAGACTTGTACATTAAAAGGGTATATTGTAACGGGACTTGTACATTAAAAGGGTATATTCTAACGAGACTTGTACATTAAAAGGGTATATTCTAACGAGACTTGTACATTAAAAGGGTATATTCTAACGGGACTTGTACATTAAAAGGGTATATTCTAACGAGACTTGTACATTAAAAGGGTATATTCTAACGAGACTTGTACATTAAAAGGGTATATTGTAACGGGACTTGTACATTAAAAGGGTATATTCTAACGAGACTTGTACATTAAAAGGGTATATTCTAACGAGACTTGTACATTAAAAGGGTATATTCTAACGGGACTTGTACATTAAAAGGGTATATTCTAACGAGACTTGTACATTAAAAGGGTATATTCTAACGGGACTTGTACATTAAAAGGATATATTCTAACGGGACTTGTACATTAAAAGGGTATATTCTAACGAGACTTGTACATTAAAAGGGTATATTCTAACGGGACCTGTACATTAAAAGGGTATATTCTAACGAGACTTGTACATTAAAAGGGTATATTCTAACGGGACCTGTACATTAAAAGGGTATATTCTAACGAGACTTGTACATTAAAAGGGTATATTTTAACGAGACTTGTACATTAAAAGGGTATATTCTAACGAGACTTGTACATTAAAAGGGTATATTCTAACGAGACTTGTACATTAGAAGGGTATATTCTAACGGGACTTGTACATTAAAAGGGTATATTCTAACGAGACTTGTACATTAAAAGGGTATATTCTAACGGGACTTGTACATTAAAAGGGTATATTCTAACGGGACTTGTACATTAAAAGGGTATATTCTAACGAGACTTGTACATTAAAAGGGTATATTCTAACGGGACTTGTACATTAAAAGGGTATATTCTAACGGGACTTGTACATTAAAAGGGTATATTGTAACGGGACTTGTACATTAAAAGGGTATATTCTAACGGGACTTGTACATTAAAAGGGTATATTCTAACGGGACTTGTACATTAAAAGGGTATATTCTAACGAGACTTGTACATTAAAAGGGTATATTCTAACGAGACTTGTACATTAAAAGGGTATATTGTAACGGGACTTGTACATTAAAAGGGTATATTCTAACGAGACTTGTACATTAAAAGGGTATATTCTAACGAGACTTGTACATTAAAAGGGTATATTCTAACGGGACTTGTACATTAAAAGGGTATATTCTAACGAGACTTGTACATTAAAAGGGTATATTCTAACGGGACCTGTACATTAAAAGGGTATATTCTAACGAGACTTGTACATTAAAAGGGTATATTTTAACGAGACTTGTACATTAAAAGGGTATATTCTAACGGGACTTGTACATTAAAAGGGTATATTCTAACGAGACTTGTACATTAAAAGGGTATATTCTAACGAGACTTGTACATTAAAAGGGTATATTCTAACGAGACTTGTACATTAAAAGGGTATATTCTAACGGGACTTGTACATTAAAAGGGTATATTCTAACGGGACTTGTACATTAAAAGGGTATATTCTAACGGGACTTGTACATTAAAAGGGTATATTCTAACGGGACTTGTACATTAAAAGGGTATATTCTAACGGGACTTGTACATTAAAAGGGTATATTCTAACGGGACTTGTACATTAAAAGGGTATATTCTAACGGGACTTGTACATTAAAAGGGTATATTCTAACGAGACTTGTACATTAAAAGGGTATATTCTAACGGGACTTGTACATTAAAAGGGTATATTCTAACGGGACTTGTACATTAAAAGGGTATATTCTAACGGACTTGTACATTAAAAGGGTATATTCTAACGGGACTTGTACATTAAAAGGGTATATTCTAACGGGACTTGTACATTAAAAGGGTATATTCTAACGGGACTTGTACATTAAAAGGGTATATTCTAACGGACTTGTACATTAAAAGGGTATATTCTAACGGGACTTGTACATTAAAAGGGTATATTCTAACGAGACTTGTACATTAAAAGGGTATATTCTAACGAGACTTGTACATTAAAAGGGTATTTTCTAACAGGACTTGTACATTAAAAGGGTATATTCTAACGAGACTTGTACATTAAAAGGGTATATTCTAACGAGACTTGTACATTAAAAGGGTATATTCTAACGAGACTTGTACATTAAAAGAGTATATTCTAACGGGACTTGTACATTAAAAGAGTATATTCTAACGAGACTTGTACATTAAAAGAGTATATTCTAACGGGACTTGTACATTAAAAGAGTATATTCTAACGGGACTTGTACATTAAAAGGGTATATTCTAACGGGACTTGTACATTGTTACACACAGGGAGTTATTTACGTCTCGTGTAAAACCTGCAGGTATCGGGGTTCATCCTGTGGATGCACAAAGTTTCTCTAAGGGGCAGATTCATCAAGCACCGGGCAGCCTGGTACCTCTGGGCCGGCCAGGTTGGCACCTCTGGGCCGTTGTTGATTCTGCTGAATGGAAGTTACTGCAGGATCCGGTGTGCTTACCCATAATGGTGCTGGATACTGGTGCTGGATGAATCTGCTGCTCTGTCACCTCCTGTCCAATGGGTCCCAACAATATGTACAGATCCAGTACATAGGGGTTACTGCCCAGCTGTTTGTGTGTACACCACTCCCCTTCTCTCCTGCAGGTGGTGGGGGTCTCTGCCGTGACGGGCGCCGGGATGGAGGACTTCTTTGTGCAGGTGTCACAGGCAGCCGAGGAATACGAGAGGTGGGGGTGATAGAAAATATATACAAACACACACACACTACATTCCCTCTAGTAGTGTCCATTCCTCTCCCAGCCATAGCACTCTCCGTACGTCACCGTGTGTCTCTGCCTCCTCTCCCGGCCATAGCACTCTCCGTACGTCACCGTGTGTCTCTGCCTCCTCTCCCGGCCATAGCGCTCTCCGTACGTCACCGTGTGTCTCTGCCTCCTCTCCCGGCCATAGCACTCTCCGTACGTCACCGCGTGTCTCTGCCTCCTCTCCCGGCCATAGCACTCTCCGTACGTCACCGTGTGTCTCTGCCTCCTCTCCCGGCCATAGCACTCTCCGTACGTCACCGCGTGTCTCTGCCTCCTCTCCCGGCCATAGCACTCTCCGTACGTCACCGTGTGTCTCTGCCTCCTCTCCCGGCCATAGCACTCTCCGTACGTCACCGCGTGTCTCTGCCTCCTCTCCCGGCCATAGCACTCTCCGTACGTCACCGTGTGTCTCTGCCTCCTCTCCCGGCCATAGCACTCTCCGTACGTCACCGTGTGTGTCTGCCTCCTCTCCCGGCCATAGCGCTCTCCGTACGTCACCGTGTGTCTCTGCCTCCTCTCCCGGCCATAGCACTCTCCGTACGTCACTGTGTGTCTCTGCCTCCTCTCCCGGCCATAGCGCTCTCCGTACGTCACCGTGTGTCTCTGCCTCCTCTCCTGCCCATAGCACTCTCCGTACGTCACCGCGTGTCTCTGCCTCCTCTCCCGGCCATAGCACTCTCCCTACATCACCGTGTGTCTCTGCCTCCTCTCCCAGCCATAGCACTCTCCCTACGTCACCGTGTGTGTCTCTGCCTCCTCTCCCGGCCATAGCACTCTCCCTACGTCACTGTGTGTCTCTGCCTCCTCTCCCGGCCATAGCGCTCTCCGTACGTCACCGTGTGTCTCTGCCTCCTCTCCCAGCCATAGCACTCTCCGTACGTCACCGTGTGTGTCTCTGCCTCCTCTCCCAGCCATAGCACTCTCCGTACGTCACTGTGTGTCTCTGCCTCCTCTCCCGGCCATAGCACTCTCCGTACGTCACTGTGTGTCTCTGCCTCCTCTCCCGGCCATAGCACTCTCCCTACGTCACCGTGTGTCTCTGCCTCCTCTCCCGGCCATAGCACTCTCCGTACGTCACCGTGTGTCTCTGCCTCCTCTCCCGGCCATAGCACTCTCCGTACGTCACCGTGTGTCTCTGCCTCCTCTCCCGGCCATAGCACTCTCACTACGTCACTGTGTGTCTCTGCCTCCTCTCCCAGCCATAGCACTCTCCCTACGTCACCGTGTGTCTCTGCCTCCTCTCCCGGCCATAGCACTCTCCCTACGTCTCCGTGTGTCTCTGCCTCCTCTCCAGGCCATAGCGCTCTCCGTACGTCACCGTGTGTCTCTGCCTCCTCTCCCAGCCATAGCACTCTCCGTACGTCACCGTGTGTGTCTGCCTCCTCTCCCGGCCATAGCGCTCTCCGTACGTCACCGTGTGTCTCTGCCTCCTCTCCCAGCCATAGCGCTCTCCGTACGTCACTGTGTGTCTCTGCCTCCTCTCCCGGCCTTAGCGCTCTCCGTACGTCACTGTGTGTCTCTGCCTCCTCTCCTGCCCATAGCACTCTCCGTACGTCACCGCGTGTCTCTGCCTCCTCTCCCGGCCATAGCACTCTCCCTACGTCACCGTGTGTCTCTGCCTCCTCTCCCAGCCATAGCACTCTCCCTACGTCACTGTGTGTCTCTGCCTCCTCTCCCGGCCATAGCACTCTCCCTACGTCACTGTGTGTCTCTGCCTCCTCTCCCGGCCATAGCGCTCTCCGTACGTCACCGTGTGTCTCTGCCTCCTCTCCCAGCCATAGCACTCTCCGTACGTCACCGTGTGTGTCTCTGCCTCCTCTCCCAGCCATAGCACTCTCCGTACGTCACTGTGTGTCTCTGCCTCCTCTCCCGGCCATAGCACTCTCCGTATGTCACTGTGTGTCTCTGCCTCCTCTTCCGGCCATAGCACTCTCCCTACGTCACCGTGTGTCTCTGCCTCCTCTCCCGGCCATAGCACTCTCCGTACGTCACCGCGTGTCTCTGCCTCCTCTCCCGGCCATAGCACTCTCCCTACGTCACCGCGTGTCTCTGCCTCCTCTCCCGGCCATAGCGATCTCCGTACGTCACCGTGTGTCTCTGCCTCCTCTCCCGGCCATAGCGCGCTCCGTAAGTCACCGTGTGTCTCTGCCTCCTCTCCAGGCCATAGCGCTCTCCGTACGTCACCGTGTGTCTCTGCCTCCTCTCCCGGCCATAGCACTCTCCGTACGTCACCGTGTGTCTCTGCCTCCTCTCCCGGCCATAGCGCTCTCCGTACGTCACTGTGTGTCTCTGCCTCCTCTCCCAGCCATAGCGCTCTCCGTACGTCACCGTGTGTCTCTGCCTCCTCTCCCGGCCATAGCTCTCTCCGTACGTCACTGTGTGTCTCTGCCTCCTCTCCCGGCCATAGCACTCTCCGTACGTCACCGTGTGTCTCTGCCTCCTCTCCCAGCCATAGCACTCTCCGTACGTCACCGTGTGTGTCTCTGCCTCCTCTCCCGGCCATAGCGCTCTCCGTACGTCACTGTGTGTCTCTGCCTCCTCTCCCGGCCATAGCGCTCTCCGTACGTCACTGTGTGTCTCTGCCTCCTCTCCCGGCCATAGCGCTCTCCGTACGTCACTGTGTGTCTCTGCCTCCTCTCCCGGCCATAGCGCTCTCCGTACGTCACTGTGTGTCTCTGCCTCCTCTCCCGGCCTTAGCACTCTCCGTACGTCACCGTGTGTCTCTGCCTCCTCTCCCAGCCTTAGCACTCTCCGTACGTCACTGTGTGTCTGCTTCCTCTCCTGGCCATAGCACTCTCCATACGTCACCGTGTGTCTCTGCCTCCTCTCCTGGCCATAGCACTCTCCATACGTCACCGTGTGTCTCTGCCTCCTCTCCCGGCCATAGCGCTCTCCGTACGTCACCGTGTGTCTGCCTCCTCTCCTGGCCATAGCACTCTCCGTACGTCACCGTGTGTCTCTGCCTCCTCTCCCAGCCATAGCACTATCCGTACGTCACTGTGTGTGTCTCTGCCTCCTCTCCCGGCCATAGCACTCCCCGTACGTCACTGTGTGTCTCTGCCTCCTCTCCCAGCCATAGCACTCTCCGTACGTCACCGTGTGTCTCTGCCTCCTCTCCCGGCCATAGCACTCTCCGTACGTCACCGTGTGTGTCTCTGCCTCCTCTCCCAGCCTTAGCACTCTCCGTACGTCACCGTGTGTGTCTCTGCCTCCTCTCCCAGCCTTAGCACTCTCCGTACGTCACCGTGTGTGTCTGCTTCCTCTCCCGGCCATAGCACTCTCCATACGTCACCGTGTGTCTCTGCCTCCTCTCCCAGCCATAGCACTCTCCGTACGTCACCGTGTGTCTCTGCCTCCTCTCCCAGCCATAGCGCTCTCCGTACGTCACCGTGTGTCTCTGCCTCCTCTCCCGGCCATAGCGCTCTCCGTACGTCACTGTGTGTCTCTGCCTCATCTCCCAGCTATAGCGCTCTCCGTACGTCACCGTGTGTCTCTGCCTCCTCTCCCAGCCTTAGCACTCTCCGTACGTCACCGCGTGTCTCTGCCTCCTCTCCCGGCCATAGCGCTCTCCGTACGTCACTGTGTGTCTCTGCCTCCTCTCCCGGCCATAGCACTCTCCGTACGTCACTGTGTGTCTCTGCCTCCTCTCCCGGCCATAGCGCTCTCCGTACGTCACTGTGTGTCTCTGCCTCCTCTCCCGGCCATAGCGCTCTCCGTACGTCACCGTGTGTCTCTGCCTCCTCTCCCGGCCATAGCACTCTCCGTACGTCACCGTGTGTCTCTCTGCCTCCTCTCCCAGCCATAGCGCTCTCCGTACGTCACCGTGTGTCTCTGCCTCCTCTCCCGGCCATAGCGCTCTCCGTACGTCACTGTGTGTCTCTGCCTCCTCTCCTGGCCATAGCACTCTCCGTACGTCACCGTGTGTCTCTGCCTCCTCTCCCAGCCATAGCACTATCCGTACGTCACTGTGTGTGTCTCTGCCTCCTCTCCCGGCCATAGCACTCCCCGTACGTCACTGTGTGTCTCTGCCTCCTCTCCCAGCCATAGCACTCTCCGTACGTCACCGTGTGTCTCTGCCTCCTCTCCCGGCCATAGCACTCTCCGTACGTCACCGTGTGTGTCTCTGCCTCCTCTCCCAGCCTTAGCACTCTCCGTACGTCACCGTGTGTGTCTCTGCCTCCTCTCCCAGCCTTAGCACTCTCCGTACGTCACCGTGTGTCTCTGCCTCCTCTCCCGGCCATAGCACTCTCCGTACGTCACCGTGTGTGTCTCTGCCTCCTCTCCCAGCCTTAGCACTCTCCGTACGTCACCGTGTGTGTCTCTGCCTCCTCTCCCAGCCTTAGCACTCTCCGTACGTCACCGTGTGTCTCTGCCTCCTCTCCCAGCCATAGCACTCTCCGTACGTCACCGTGTGTCTCTGCCTCCTCTCCCAGCCATAGCGCTCTCCGTACGTCACCGTGTGTGTCTCTGCCTCCTCTCCCGGCCATAGCGCTCTCCGTACGTCACTGTGTGTCTCTGCCTCCTCTCCCAGCCATAGCGCTCTCCGTACGTCACCGTGTGTCTCTGCCTCCTCTCCCGGCCATAGCGCTCTCCGTACGTCACCGTGTGTCTCTGCCTCCTCTCCCGGCCATAGCACTCTCCGTACGTCACCGTGTGTCTCTGCCTCCTCTCCCGGCCATAGCACTCTCCGTACCTCACCGTGTGTCTCTGCCTCCTCTCCCAGCCTTAGCACTCTCCGTACGTCACCGTGTGTCTCTGCCTCCTCTCCCAGCCATAGCGCTCTCCGTACGTCACTGTGTGTCTCTGCCTCCTCTCCCGGCCTTGGCACTCTCCGTACCTCACTGTGTGTCTCTGCCTCCTCTCCCAGCCATAGCACTCTCCGTACGTCACTGTGTCTCTGCCTCCTCTCCCAGCCATAGTACTCTCCGTACGTCACTGTGTGTCTCTGCCTCCTCTCCCGGCCTTGGCGCTCTCCGTACGTCACTGTGTGTCTCTGCCTCCTCTCCCGGCCATAGCGCTCTCCGTACCTCACTGTGTGTCTGCCTCCTCTCCCAGCCATAGCACTCTCCGTACCTCACTGTGTGTCTGCCTCCTCTCCCAGCCATAGCACTCTCCGTACGTCACTGTGTCTCTGCCTCCTCTCCCAGCCATAGTACTCTCCGTACCTCACTGTGTGTCTGCCTCCTCTCCCAGCCATAGCACTCTCCGTACGTCACTGTGTCTCTGCCTCCTCTCCCAGCCATAGCGCGCTCCGTACGTCACCTTGTGTCTCTGCCTCCTCTCCCAGCCATAGTACTCTCCGTACGTCACCGTGTATCTCTGTCTCCTCTCCCAGAACCCGTCCTCGTTCCTTCTGTGGGGGAACAGACTCCATGGGAGAGTCCTGCTGTTGTCCTTCAGTGACCTTCTCTCCCTCTCTCTCTCTCTCCTCAGGGACTATCGGCCGGAGTATGAGCGAATGAGACAGACCGCGGTAAGATAAGTCCCCGCCGCCTCATCCTCCCGTTCTGTAGATACTTTGGCGCAAGATCAGGTTCATCAGAACCCGCAAACGTGTCGTTTTCAGCCGTTATTTGTGATCTTGTCCAACCGCCGCGTATGTAACGTTTTTTTAATGGCACATGCCCACACTGCGCGGTGCCGGGCCTGGCGGTTATTAATGATGTTGCCAGATCACTTCGTATTAAATAGCATTTTTAAGGGTCCATGCCCATGTTACCAAGCGCTTTTATTCCATAACACCCCTTCTGCTGCCAGGAGACGCCCTTATCGTGCGTTCCCATGGAGACGCGGGGTCTCGGGAATAGCCCCGCTTAGGGAACATGGCTCTTCATTGCTGTAAACAAATCATTTAAAGGCTTGTATTTGAAGAAGCCGGGAGTGGGGGGCGTTGCGCCGGGAGTGGGGGGCGTTGCGCCGGGAGTGGGGGGCGTTGCGCCGGGAGTGGGGGGCGTTGCGCCGGGAGTGGGGGGCGTTGCGCCGGGAGTGGGGGGCGTTGCGCCGGGAGTGGGGGGCGTTGCGCCGGGAGTGGGGGGGCGTTGCGCCGGGAGTGGGGGGGCGTTGCGCCGGGAGTGGGGGGGCGTTGCGCCGGGAGTGTGGGCCTTAATACGCGTGCACGTCTGTGTGCAGAACCGACCCATTGCAGCTCTCTCAATGTGCAATAATCCGGGGTCTTTCCCCAAAGAACTGCACAGAAATCCCGGGGGCTTTTCTCTCCTGTATTCCTCTGATCTAACAAATCTCCGTGTACCCTTTAACCCTCGGCGTGCTTTTCCTATCGCCCGCGGGTGCAGGAGGAGGAGCGCAGGCTGCAGCGGCAGGAGCAGCTGGAGAGGCTGCATCGGGACATGGACTCTGTCTCCTTACATACTGGCCACGGTGCAGGTAATAACCGGAGGGGGCTGAATACTAACACTGGGCCCCCTGTTTCCTGAGATACCAGTGAAGGGGCAAACTTTAAATCTCATTAGGGGAAACAAAATGGCTGCCAAATCTCAGGCCAATAGGAAGCTGCACAGTGTATTAAAGGATATGTCACAGTCCGGAAGTGATAGCAGTAACCTGACTAGTTCCAGGAAAAAAGACTAACTGGGTTAGGGCTGTATTTACTAAGCAGCGTTACTCAGGGCCCCCTCACCATGAATAAGCAGCGTGAGGCTGTGTAGCCCGGGCTGGGTGGGGGTCTCGTGGGATAACACCGCTTGGTAAGCATGGCCCTCAGACCATTACCCATGTTAGTGCTGTGCGTTCACTTCGCCCAGAGTTGGGGCTTTTTCCTTTAACCCGTTGAGTACCGGAAGGGCCGCGGTGCCAGAGTCCGATATTCGCCGTCACGTGACCGCTGTGTCACTGATAACAGATGGGGAGGAGTCCTCCTCCTCCCGCCCTCAGACCGCGGCCTGGGCTCCGTCGGAGAGCATGGCGCTATCTCCCGGAAGGCCACGTTGTAGCTACAGATGTAGCCGTCCTTAACGCCGATTACGGCCCGGGAGGATTAACGCTGAAAGGGTGGCAAACCCAGCCGCGAACGCCCCCTCCCCCAGCCGCGACCGCCCCCTCCCCCAGCCGCGACCGCCCCCAGCTGCAACAGCCCCCTCCCCCAGCCGCGACCGTTCCCTCCCCAAGCCGCGACCGCCCCCTCCCCCAGCCGCGACCGCCCCCTCCCCCAGCCGCGACCGCCCCCTCCCCCAGCCGCATTTTCCGGAGTTTTTGGTCATGTCTCCGCAAACCCAGCCGCGATAGCCCCCTCCCCCAGCCGCGACAGCCCCCAGCCGCGGTAGCCCCCTCCCCCAGCCGCGATAGCCCCCAGCCGCGACAGCCCCCAGCCGCGGTAGCCCCCTCCCCCAGCCGCGATAGCCCCCTCCCCCAGCCGCGATAGCCCCCTCCCCCAGCCGCAACAGCCCACTACCCAAGCTGCGTTTTCCGGAGTTTTTGGTCA
This sequence comes from Ascaphus truei, assembly GCF_040206685.1. Lineage (NCBI taxonomy): Eukaryota > Metazoa > Chordata > Amphibia > Anura > Ascaphidae > Ascaphus > Ascaphus truei. Next base: position 4,472,775 of record NC_134486.1, on the reverse strand, counting down.
TGTCTCCAAAAACAGTAAGTGTGGCTACATCTGTTCATCCCAGGGCACTTACATCTTTTAACACTTTGGAACAGGAGCTTTTGCTGTGTAAGAACTAGGTGTATATATAGTCCTCGGACATCTCCTCAGTATCCTCCTAATTCTACCTGGCTCCTCCAGCTTCCTCCCCCACTCCCCACTCTCTCCATGTCCTCTCCTCCCCCACTCCCCACTCCCTCTCCATGTCCTCTCCTCCCCCACTCCCCACTCTCTCCATGTCCTCTCCTCCCCCACTCCCCACTCTCTCTCCATGTCCTCTCCTCCCCCACTCCCCACTCTCTCTCCATGTCCTCTCCTCCTCGCTCCATCTCTCCGTCCCCAGCTCACCTCTCCCATTGGTTCCAGACTCGGACGAGGCCGCCTCGGGCCCCTCCGACCTGATCTTCACCCGGGGAAATGTGGAGGATGATGAAGAAGCGGAGGACAGCGACACAGACGACATTGACCATGCCGGTGAGGGGAGAGACGCCGTGGGATATGTGAATATACCTGTATTGTTTGGGTCTCTGTATCCTCCCCTCACCGTATAGTGTGATGGATACAGGAAGGACGTGTGGCGCAGCGAGACGCGTGGCGCAGCGAGATGCGTGGCGCAGCGAGACGTGTGTGGCGCAGCGAGACGCGCGGCGCAGCGAGACGCGCGGCGCAGCGAGACGCGCGGCGCAGCGAGACGCGCGGCGCAGCGAGACGCGCGGCGCAGCGAGACGCGCGGCGCAGCGAGACGCGCGGCGCAGCGAGACGCGCGGCGCAGCGAGACGCGTGTTCTGTTCCTGCCTCGGGCCGCTTAGATGTATGATCCTAGGCAAAACTTGCCTTCTCCCCGTGCCTTCTGGGACATGCATGAAATTAGCTCAGAGTGCATTGTTACTAATTATATGGGAAATGTTAAAGAATGTGATCTCTCATCTTTTACTGGTCTGCACGGTCTGTGGCAGTGGGAGAAGTACGTCGGATGTGGAACCGGACAGTCCTTTCATGTGAATCCTATACTGTCTATCCCTTTCCTATGGTGACAAGCCTGGAGTTGTAACGCCGCTGCCCCTAAGCCCTAAACTAACTATAGCTACGCCCCCCGCGCTTTGCCCCCCGCGCTTTGCCTCTGGGAAACATGTCCTTGTCTGGTTCTTGGCAGTGGCGGAGGAGAGACTGGAGGAGCCGGCTTTCCAGAACTTCCTGCAGCAAACCCAAAGCAAATACAGGGAGAAGATCGGCAAGTGACGGGCGTGGAATTGCAGCATGAGGGGCGGGGAGCGCGGGGAACCCAAACCTAGAAGAGGAGCTCCCACTGATGCGGTGACCTTTGTGTGTGCCGAGGATGTGGTGGGACCCCTGCCAGGAACTGAACCACGCCAACTGAGCTTGCTCTTCAGTGCTGCTGTTTATGGCCTGGAAGGGGACAACCTCCAACAGGAGCTGACCTCATGGGCTGTCTGTGCTGTCGCTAGAGGTGGCCTGCCCGAGGGATGCGGATGTGTATCAGGAAATGACCTGTGCGGTCTGTGACCTTTCACCTGTAGTAACTGAGCGATCAGAGAGCAGGTTGTTACCCGGGACGTGTGGCATCCTCCCTGCTGCCATGCCTAATGTCCGGGGCTGAGACGGGAGTGTAACCGTCCCGCAGCACCCACCTTTCTTTCCACTCTGACAGGGTGCCATTTATTAGGATAGGATTGTGTCTTGCGCTTGTGTGAATCCTGTGATAAATAACACATCACTGTTGTGTTGCACGCTTCCTTCTGTTCGCACACCACATTGTTTTATCACAATAGGCGCCTCTTTTTACGGCTCACAAGGCGAGCGGCGCCGGGGGCCGCTTCTCCTAAACCTCCCACCCCTCCCTCATATTCCAGCACCGCGGTTCCAAATCCCCAATTTATTCCCCGTTCTGGGCTGGTTCCCTTACCTTTTACCTGGTCCAACTTTCACTTTTTCTTTCTCAATTGGTTGGGTGAAATATTGAATTCGGTACGACCCCCACCCACCCCTGGGTTTGTCCCTAAACCAGGACGTCCCTGCGAGGAATATCGGGTCGTAACCCAGAGAACACGTGGTTCTGGAGGAATGTGTGTTATTGGCTCTCGTATAACATACATACGCTATTACATTGGAGATAATTACCCCGCTACTAAGTTTCACGACCCCTTATAACCTGCGGGGGGGTGTTGGCCGGGGCATACGTGGCGAGATGTGCTCGCGCTTCTCACTTTGCGGGAGAATAACCCAGCTGCTCTATATAATGGTGTCTGTACTAATTGTTTTGCACGAACAGCCTGGGGGAAATGAAAGTGATTAAATGCAGGAGTTTTTGTGCCCTTCACATTACAAATCTCCCCCTGCAGTCGCTTTCTGACGTATGTGCTCAGCGCGAAACCTTAAACTATGTGAAACCATGCGACGGGCATTAACCCTTTCACAGCTACAGTGAGGAAGAAAAGCGCTCAAACCTGAATCCACCAATTTTTAATAAACGACAGAAAATTAAATGAGGGAAATTTGTCACAATTACCGAAATTGAGGATTGGGCATAATGGGCAAAAGTGCAAAGACTGAAATATACTCAATATTCTCATTATGCCTGTTAGTGGTCAAAAGTGTGAGTCACGGCAAGGTTAGGACAGACAACGTGATTAGGTTCCCATTGGTGCGTCTGTATGGTTTCTATATGTCACTAAACCTGCTTCATTCACCCTATTGTCTCAGATAACCCTTTTATTTCAGATAAGGATCGTGGGTAATAACATGTGAATGAGCCCTCGGCATGTCCGCGTGCTGATACAGTAATCCTGGCTTCCCTGTCTCCTGGTGTATTACACAGTATAGCGCCTCGAGAAATCAGGGGAGCGCAGGTTCCAATATGCAATAGATAAGAAAGGCACACAATAGTGCAGATAAAGTTATATCCATACCACATTGTTAGATGTATCAGGTGAATGGAGACTCACGTGGCATCAAATAAAATCAGGCATGTCTGAGATCAGTGGCAATAGAATTCTACAATAAAGTGGAATCTACAGACCATGCACTTGAAGGGTTTTTTAGCTGCATTTTGTTCACAATTCACTTGTATTTACGTTATATTTTCACCGCTGTATTGCCTTTATCACTGCGCCCCCTATTTTGCACTTTTGTTGCATATTCTATCACGTCATGGTATTGCACAGTATGTCCGGGCCGTGTTACACAGTATGTCCGGGCCGTGTGACACAGTATGTCCGGGCCGTGTGACACAGTATGTCCGGGCCGTGTGACACAGTATGTCCGGGCCGTGTGACACAGTATGTCCGGGCCGTGTGACACAGTATGTCCGAGCCGTGTGACACAGTATGTCCGGGCCGTGTTACACAGTATGTCCGGGCCGTGTTGCACAGTATGTCCGGGCCGTGTGACACAGTATGTCCGGGCCGTGTGACACAGTATGTCCGGGCCGTGTGACACAGTATGTCTGGGCCGTGTGACACAGTATGTCCGGGCCGTGTGACACAGTATGTCCGGGCCGTGTTGCACAGTATGTCCGGGCCGTGTGACACAGTATGTCCGGGCCGTGTTGCACAGTATGTCCGGGCCGTGTGACACAGTATGTCCGGGCCGTGTGACACAGTATGTCCGGGCCGTGTGACACAGTATGTCCGGGCCGTGTTGCACAGTATGTCCGGGCCGTGTTGCACAGTATGTCCGGGCCGTGTTGCACAGTATGTCCGGGCCGTGTTACACAGTATGTCCGGGCCGTGTTACACAGTATGTCCGGGCCGTGTTGCACAGTATGTCCGGGCCGTGTTGCACAGTATGTCCGGGCCGTGTTACACAGTATGTCCGGGCCGTGTGACACAGTATGTCCGGGCCGTGTGACACAGTATGTCCGGGCCGTGTTGCACAGTATGTCCGGGCCGTGTTGCACAGTATGTCCGGGCCGTGTGGCACAGTATGTCCGGGCCGTGTGACACAGTATGTCCGGGCCGTGTGACACAGTATGTCCGGGCCGTGTGACACAGTATGTCCGGGCCGTGTGACACAGTATGTCCGGGCCGTGTGACACAGTATGTCCGGGCCGTGTTGCACAGTATGTCCGGGCCGTGTGACACAGTATGTCCGGGCCGTGTGACACAGTATGTCCGGGCCGTGTTGCACAGTATGTCCGGGCCGTGTTTCACAGTATGTCCGGGCCGTGTGACACAGTATGTCCGGGCCGTGTGACACAGTATGTCCGGGCCGTGTGACACAGTATGTCCGGGCCGTGTGACACAGTATGTCCGGGCCGTGTGGCACAGTATGTCCGGGCCGTGTGGCACAGTATGTCCGGGCCGTGTGACACAGTATGTCCGGGCCGTGTGACACAGTATGTCCGGGCCGTATTGCACAGTATGTCCGGCCGTGTTACACAGTATGTCCGGGCCGTGTTACACAGTATGTCTGGGCCGTGTTACACAGTATGTCTGGGCCGTGTTACACAGTATGTCTGGGCCGTGTTACACAGTATGTCCGGGCCGTGTTACACAGTATGTCCGGGCCGTGTGACACAGTATGTCCGGGCCGTGTTACACAGTATGTCCGGGCCGTGTTGCACAGTATGTCCGGGCCGTGTGACACAGTATGTCCGGGCCGTGTTGCACAGTATGTCCGGGCCGTGTGACACAGTATGTCCGGGCCGTGTGACACAGTATGTCCGGGCCGAGTTACACAGTATGTCCGGGCCGTGTGACACAGTATGTCCGGGCCGTGTTGCACAGTATGTCCGGCCGTGTTACACAGTATGTCCGGGCCGTGTGACACAGTATGTCCGGGCCGTGTGACACAGTATGTCCGGGCCGTGTGACACAGTATGTCCGGGCCGTGTGACACAGTATGTCCGGGCCGTGTGACACAGTATGTCCGGGCCGTGTGACACAGTATGTCCGGGCCGTGTGACACAGTATGTCCGGGCCGTGTGACACAGTATGTCCGGGCCGGGTGACACAGTATGTCCGGGCCGTGTGACACAGTATGTCCGGGCCGTGTGGCACAGTATGTCCGGGCCGTGTGGCACAGTATGTCCGGGCCGTGTTGCACAGTATGTCCGGGCCGTGTGACACAGTATGTCCGGGCCGTGTGACACAGTATGTCCGGGCCGTGTGACACAGTATGTCCGGGCCGTGTGACACAGTATGTCCGGGCCGTGTTGCACAGTATGTCCGGGCCGTGTTGCACAGTATGTCCGGGCCGTGTGACACAGTATGTCCGGGCCGTGTTGCACAGTATGTCCTGGCCGTGTTGCACAGTATGTCCGGGCCGTGTTGCACAGTATGTCCGGGCCGTGTGACACAGTATGTCCGGGCCGTGTTGCACAGTATGCCCGGGCCGTGTTACACAGTATGTCCGGGCCGTGTTACACAGTATGTCCGGGCCGTGTGACACAGTATGTCCGGGCCGTGTGACACAGTATGTCCGGGCCGTGTGACACAGTATGTCCGGGCCGTGTGACACAGTATGTCCGGGCCGTGTGACACAGTATGTCCGGGCCGTGTGACACAGTATGTCCGGGCCGTGTGACACAGTATGTCCGGGCCGTGTTGCACAGTATGTCCGGGCCGTGTTGCACAGTATGTCCGGGCCGTGTGACATGAAATCAGTCAGTATTGTGATTACAATCAGCACAGGACAGGATTCCTGTGTATATCTAACATGCGCACAGCGCATTAACACTTCGTGCTGAAGCGCCAGTAACTATTGGGGACAATTATGTTAATACTAACTCCATTAAATTAGGAAGGCCGCAACAGAACAGTACTGAGACCGGCGGTAGGAAAGGGATACAGATATCCACAAAGTGGTTTTGGTTCTTTTTTTGCAAAAAGCCAAAGGAATAAATAAATGTTTTGGACAGGAATAAATAAGGCGCATGGGACACAACTATATGCAATAGATGTGAGTGATGATTGCACTTGGTTTGCCATGATTTTCACCCCACAATAGTGCTCCAGCTCCGTGTCGGGTTCTAGCGGAGCGGGTCACTGCTGGGTTCTGACCAGCACCTTTGAATCGATGGATATAATTGTTGGTTGTTCTCCTGGTTCAGGATCAAAATTCTACATAGAAACTGCCCGAGGCCTAGTCCTAGAGGTATAATGCAGTGAAGGAACTGGCCCAGAAACTCAGCTCTAGCTGTAAAATATAAGAACATCAGGCAGTAGCATAAGGGGCTCAGATTAAATACTCCATGGCATAAGCCTCATAGCCCAGAACCTCCTTAATAGTCACGTACATAAAACGTTGGCTCTTTGGGTAGAATAGTGCCTAATGGGGTCTGGTATAGCTCACCCCATGATGCAGCACAATAAACATCTCCCATACAGCGTCATTAGAAAAGGTATTATGCTCAAGACAAGCTATAAAAATGGTGGGAAACATCCTTATTTTAGAAGATGTCCACAATCCGTCCTTGTAATCCACTGGCGGTGTGGGGTGTGCAAAACCCGCGGTGCTGGTGTCCTCAGGAGAAGAGAGACCGGGGTTGTGCATTATCAGTGTTTCCCGTCACAGGAGGAGAGTTTATAACCGCACATTCATGAAGTGCGGAGATGCTAAGAGTTTGTCGAAACATCTTTTGGTGTAAAAACGGCATGCAGCGGGGGGGTAGCCAAGCTGTGTTTGTGTTGTCTAAAATGCCTGGTGCCAGGTAGAAGGTGCGAGTCCTCGTCCCCAGTATTTCCATGTAAAGCTTTTCCAATTGTACATCTGAGTTGCACATATATATATTGGGGTGGGGGGGTGTTTTTAGAGCTTGCTGGGTATCTATCTGTGTTTAGTACTGTAAAAGCTGCAACAGGATTTGCATGGTCAGGTATTCTATGCCAAGGTCGTGCTGGAACGCACACGTAATGAAGGAATTACATGGCGCTCTTCCCCGCAGCCCAGGTCTTTTACCAGCAGGTAGGGGCATGATACATCCCGGCGACACCAACATCACTTGTTACATTGTGCCGGAGAAGTGCTGGGAGGAACGTATTGTTGAAGATATTATACAGCAAACTGTCCAAACCACCCCTAGAGGCTTTTCTAACAAACAGTACAAAAAAGAGAAAAGGCACTTTAGAGGAAGAAGAGGTGGAATTAGAAGATGCAATGTGAGTGTGGGAAATAATGGTAATTATCAGAACATTTTCAACATCAGCAGATATGAACTGACTGATGTTGAAAAGAAGGTTTTGGGGAAGGGTCTAACGTTTGAAGCAATTTGGCCCACAGACAGGTGCAATATTTATATCGATGTGCAGAAATTTGCAAGGAAGCTGGCGTTAAAAAAGTATTTTATCAACGACGCAATCACCAGTGTGAGCAGTCAAGCACCACGAGCCATATCTGATTTAGGTGCAACCGCAACCTTACCAAAAACCTTCAAAAAGAGTTCTACTTTTTACCCGAAACACACTCAGGGACACTTTGTAAAAACTTTCACAGAGATGGTCACGCATGGTTTGGAGGTCTCCAGTCGCAATTATAAGGTCCATAAGGACAATATGAGCCAAGAACAAAAGTTGGCACTAGGGCGACTGGAGAAAAATGAATCTATCGTCTGCTTGTTTTATCACAAGGGGGGAGGGATAGTGGTGATGGATAGAGAATATTATATCCAGGAGTCTCAGACACTCCTTGGAGACACCACCACCTACCGCTCCCTAGCTGCAAATCCCACACGTGAACATCAAGCTGAACTCACCCTATTGTTGGACAAAGGATTGGCAAATAATGCCATCACCAAGGAAGAATGTGATTTTAAAAAAATCATATATCCTCGTGTTCCTATGTTCTACATGAGCCCAAAAATTCATAATAACCTGCAGCAACCCCCCGGTAGACCGATAATATCTGGAATTGGTTCTCTTCCAATTTATAGATTATTATTTGCAACCTTTTGTTTCCCGTCTTAGGTCTTATTTACGCGACACCACCCATGTTTTACAGGTCTTGCGCGGTGTGGAATGGAACCTGGGCTATCTGTGGGCAATGTGTGATGTAACATCATTGTACACCGTTATCGATCACATGCTCGGATGTCAAGCCATACGGCGTACATTAGAATCAGATGGTAATTTGTCGCAGGTTTTCAAGGACTTTTTATTACATTGTACTTTTTTCATTCTCACAACTATTTTTGTTTTCATTTGCAATATTATTTACAGGTATGCGGTACTGCCATGGGACCAAGTTTGCACCAAGCTATGCCAACTTGTTTATGGGGCAATGAATGGGAGGATAAGTATATCTGGAACAACTGTCCCCTTGGTGCAAACCTGGTGCTCTGGCTCCACTTTATAGATGATATTTTGTTTATTTGGAATGAGAGTTTAGAATCTTTAAATACATTTCTTAATTATCTTAACAGTAACCATATGAATTTAAAATTGACGTCAATTTGATTCCAAATCTATTGATTTTTTAGATCTTGATATCTCGACTTTGGATAATCATATCCATACAAAAACCCACTTTAAAAAAGTACAGGCCAATAATTATGTCATGGCGAATAGCCATCATAACCCTCAGTGTTAAGAAACATCCCTAAGAGTCAGTTCGTTCGTTTGAGGCGCAACTGCTCTAATGAAGAGGATTTTGTGTCTCAGGCAAATGAACTTAAATTAAAATTTATGGAGAGACAATACCCAGAGGAGGGACTTGCACATACTCTGTCCCAGGTACAACAAATTGAAAGGGCTAGTCTTTTAGAATATAAGAAGGATAAAGTAGATATGAAGGTGAAGAATCCAGTCTCATTCATCACTCAGTATAATTCTATGGCGCCCAAAATTAAAAAAGTGCTGAGTAAACATTGGCCTATTCTGCTAAGAGATACTGCTTCAGCACAGATTCTTCCACAAAAAAACTTCTATTATTTTTAAGAAGGCACCTAATTTAAAATCAAGATTGGCTCCTAGTTGTCCAATCACTCGAAATGGATTTAATCAGGCTTGTAATAGTAAGGGTTTTTTCACCTGTAAAATTTGTACAGCTTGTAAATACAGTAGTTTCAATCAAACTACGTTTATGTCAAGTGTTACACAACAGATATATAATGTCAGTTCATATATTAACTGCCATTCTACGCTTGTGATTTATTTGCTACGATGTCCCTGTGGACTACAATATGTGTGACGGACAGGCGCATTTATGAGCATGTATACAATATAAAGAGGGGCCTTACTACTCATAGTGTGTCACATCATTTTTTGGTGCACCACCAACAAAACCCAAAGGGTTTGGTGTGCCAAGCAACTGAAACTTTTCCAGGCAGCTGGAGAGGTGGAGACTAATGGGATCAGCAAGCGAGAATCGTATTGGATATACGAGTTAAAAATACTGTCCACACAAGGTCTTAATACTGATTTTGACCTTGGGGCATTTCTGGTAGGCTGATCTAGGTCTGGGCACTGTGTGGAATGGGGAAAGGGGGTCTGTTTCTAATTATAACGGTACATCTGATGGCCCTGTGATCAGTAAGATATGAGGCTTTTTTCACCGAGTTCATTAACAGACATTATTCAATTGAGGCTGCTGGGAGTAAGAGAATACAGGTTTTGCGCCTCGTTTATTAGTATTTGTCATTTGAGTCTGTCGGGTGGAAGTGATTGGGTTAATATAAAGTTTATCCTGGGTAGACAGATGGTCTGCGATGACACATCTAAAGGTTTGATTCCACTTATATACTACTTTAACAAGATTATACCAGATAAATATGAAGTTTATGTATGTAATTGTAGTTTGATTTAACACCTTACCAACAACATAACAGTGTGTTCATTTGTATTGTGTTCAGAGCAGAATGACATCATAAAATAGTTTTATTTTTTTAACTATATTGAATAATTGATTATTTTAATTATAGTTCACATGAGAGTATGTGAGTGTACTCCATTACCCATCATGCCCCTGATGAAGTGACTTGTGTCACGAAACACGTAGGGTGGTCTTGTGACTATAGCAAGCTTGTGGACATTGGTGAGGAGTGGAGCCGACCCCCTGTCAGCCTTTCCCCTGTCCGTATTGCTTGGGAAGGGGTGTGACTTGGTGCTAATTCTGCAGTGAGTGATCGGGACCTCCAGTGCCCGTGCGCACGCGAGTGACGTCACCTGGAAGCGACGTGACCAGCGGGTCTGCAAACAGAGCACGGAGGGAGAGACCCAGTGTCATAACGCTATTCAGACACTGCCCTGTCGGGAGTAGGATTCAGATTTTACACCTCCGGAAGGAGTCTCCACAATTTTGTTCCCTATGTCCTTAGACAATTTATTTGTCTTTGCATTTGTTTTTAGTATTAAATATGTAACGGTATTTCTGGCCCGGCCTGACCCACCCAATCTCCCATTGGCCCCTGTGGTCTAACCGGTCCCCATTACAGTGTTGTAGTGTCTGGTGGTGCACCTGTTGGCTACAGGACTCCGGAGTCTCCCGCATGATGGTGTGTGGGGAGGACCGGTCCAGACAGGCAGCTGAGGTAGTGTGCTGAGTCTCACCTAGTTCCAGAGCAGCGCCTCCACCTCATCAGGGTCCCTGCGTCCGCAAGGGGATGATCCTGTTGAGGAACTCCTCCGTGGTGCAACCTCCTGTGTAATCATACTCTCACACACAGGGGTCTTTCTGATCAGCTCCATCTTTATTGTACTGGTGGGCATAGCTGCCCTCCACAATGGGGTGTCTTTAGCCAGTCATTGTGCCCGTGCTTCCCTTTGAAAGGTATGTCACCTGGATCAGGGATTCACGGCTCTGTGCCAGGTCCCTGGACACAGACTCCTAAGTCAGCTACTATAACATAACTGCCTAACTACTTGAACTTCTCCTTCACTTAAACTACTCTCTGAACTGGACTGCTAGAAACTCCTGACAGAACTCCTCCTCCTCTTCTCAGAACTAACTTTAGACTCAGTGCTGTGCCTTATGTACACTCTGGAAGCTGACACACCTCTGACATCACTAACCATGGAGTCAGAGCATGTGACTACTCCCATCCATACACAGGGCACCCCACCAGGGTGTGAGGGCAAACCTCCATAATTACTGCTGGCATGCCCACAACTTACCAGGCCTTACTGCCAGCAGGAGAGATGACTGTAGGCATTTTACATGACCGCTACAAATAGTATTATTTTTCAGTCAGTCATTCTGTGTATGTGAGTGTGTGGTTGTTAGTTGTTGTATTATTTTGTGTTATACCAGTGTTGCACTATGATCTTTTTTGTTTATCTCCACATGTAATGAGACATCCATCAAGAATCATCAGATATTGATTGGACACTAAGGGCTGGTCTACCAATTCATTGGGATCTTTCTGGGTGCTGTATGGTTAATCTGGGCGCCAGTGATTTTGTGTTTTATGAAGATATCATAGAGATACATACAGAAGAAGAATAATTGTGCCTCCTTGTTCCCGATCATTGCAAGGGGAATATTCAGGAAAGAGAGCGGTTTGGTTGTTTCCATATGGAAAATGCTGAAGCGGTTATTCATTATTTAGGAACGACGGCATTTGAAGCTTAATATGAATGTCAGTGATTTCCAATGTTGTGATGGAGTATTAAGCCTTAAACACAGGTGCATCCTGGAATTTGTGAGACGTTTGCCCAGGTACCATGAAATACACCGACTCTCCCAGACCTTACAGGGTTCAATGTGAAGTCCTGCCAGAACAAGAGGCCCTCCCATGCTTAATAAAGAAAAAAAATTCACACACACGTGTATACACACACACACACACACACACACACGTGTATACACACACACACACACACACACACGTGTATACACACACGTATATATATATATATATACATACATATATATATACTGGCGCTTTGCCTCCAAACTGGATCCTATAAGTATGCCAAGTATCACAGAGCGGACACACACAGGACATTCTCACGCAGCATTGGCTTACTCTAGTTTCTTCCTATATCTTTAGAGCAGGTACATATATGTAACGTGTTGGGGACCAAGCCCCAGTAAGACATTGCTTAACATGTCTTGATCAAGGATATCTTAGTAACTATATAATAACAACAGAAAGGTGCAAAGGAGGAAAAATAAGGAGTGATTTATTAATCTCACAGCTGCAAAACTACCACAAATTACATTTATAAGGTCCCATGGGATGAAATGAGATTGTTTGCATTAATAAATACGGTGCACATTTTTGCCCCTGTTTTGCAGGTGTAAGGAGAACCCAAGAATTTAGGTACCAAGTTTTATTCGGTCAGTTTTTGGCGCTCGGGGCAGCGACACATTTTCCATAGGATTAGAAATATTTAAAAGACCAGAAGGAATGTTACAAGATTTTGATAACAAGTTAATTGTCATCAGATAAAGAAATAAATGTAATCACTGAAGGCAAAGTACAAACGTGGCTGGGAGAATGAATGGGTTATTTATCTGTACATATGGGCACATTTCCTGTACCCTTCCCGCAGAGGGGCGTGGGCATCGCCGGTAAAAAGGAGTCAGATTAAACTTTGCACTGTTTTCCCCAAACCTGAACGCGTCTCACACCGGGAAAACTTCCAGGTCTTCCTTATATGAGAGAAAAGTCTCCCAGGTCAGTCCCACATCCCCCATCCCCCACCCCCCCGGCGGGTCCCACATCCCCCCCTCCCCCCCCCCCCGGCGGGACCCGCATCCCCCGGCGGAACCCGCATCCCCCGGCGGAACCCACATCCCCCGGCGGAACCCGCATCCCCCCCCCCCGGCGGGTCCCACATCCCCCCCCGGCGGGTCCCACACACACAAGATCAGCATTCAATGTCAGTCCCCTAACCTGCCCTACGCAGCACTGGGCCGGCAGCATTCCCAGCGGGTACCGGCTCGCCCGGGGGTAAGAGGGGCAGTAATCATCCCAGGATACTAGTGATCCCCAACTAACATCCGCAGGAACCCCCAACATGTATTAAGGACATCCCTGCTTCAAAAAGACAGCGCCACCTGTGCTGAAGCAGGGATCTCCTTAACATCAGACCCAATGTTGGTTATTGGGGACTGGCCTTGTGAACCCCTGGACTTTATCATGGTTCTCTCTCTACAGCGGCGGCAACACAAGAAAGGGTGCAGTACAAGAAAGGGTGCAGTACAAGAAAGGGTGCAGTACAAGAAAGGGTGCAGTACAAGAAAGGGTGCAGTACAAGAAAGGGTGCAGTACAAGAAAGGGTGCAGCACAAGAAAGGGTGCAACACAAGAAAGGGTGCAGTACAAGAAAGGGTGCAGTACAAGAAAGGGTGCAGTACAAGGGTGCAACACAAGAAAGGGTGCAGTACAAGAAAGGGTCTAACACAAGAAAGGGTGCAACACAAGAAAGGGTGCAACACAAGAAAGGGTGCAACACAAGAAAGGGTGCAACACAAGAAAGGGTGCAACACAAGAAAGGGTGCAACACAAGAAAGGGTGCAACACAAGAAAGGGTGCAACACAAGAAAGGGTGCAACACAAGAAAGGGTGCAGTACAAGAAAGGGTGCAGTACAAGAAAGGGTGTAGTACAAGAAAGGGTGCAGTACAAGAAAGGGTGCAGTACAAGAAAGGGTGCAACACAAGAAAGGGTGCAGTACAAGAAAGGGTGCAGTACAAGAAAGGGTGCAACACAAGAAAGGGTGCAACACAAGAAAGGGTGCAACACAAGAAAGGGTGCAGTACAAGAAAGGGTGCACTACAAGAAAGGGTGCACTACAAGAAAGGGTGCACTACAAGAAAGGGTGCACTACAAGAAAGGGTGCAGTACAAGAAAGGGTGCAGTACAAGAAAGGGTGCAGTACAAGAAAGGGTGCAGTACAAGAAAGGGTGCAGTACAAGAAAGGGTGCAAAACAAGAAAGGGTGCAGTACAAATGGTGCAGTACAAGAAAGGGTGCAGTACAAGAAAGGGTGCAGTACAAGAAAGGGTGCAGTACAAGAAAGGGTGCAACACAAGAAAGGGTGCAACACAAGAAAGGGTGCAACACAAGAAAGGGTGCAACACAAGAAAGGGTGCAACACAAGAAAGGGTGCAGTACAAAGGGTGCAACACAAGAAAGGGTGCAACACAAGAAAGGGTGCAACACAAGAAAGGGTGCAACACAAGAAAGGGTGCACTACAAGAAAGGGTGCACTACAAGAAAGGGTGCACTACAAGAAAGGGTGCACTACAAGAAAGGGTGCACTACAAGAAAGGGTGCAGTACAAGAAAGGGTGCAAAACAAGAAAGGGTGCAGTACAAATGGTGCAGTACAAGAAAGGGTGCAGTACAAGAAAGGGTGCAGTACAAGAAAGGGTGCAGTACAAGAAAGGGTGCAACACAAGAAAGGGTGCAACACAAGAAAGGGTGCAACACAAGAAAGGGTGCAGTACAAAGGGTGCAACACAAGAAAGGGTGCAACACAAGAAAGGGTGCAACACAAGAAAGGGTGCAACACAAGAAAGGGTGCACTACAAGAAAGGGTGCACTACAAGAAAGGGTGCACTACAAGAAAGGGTGCAGTACAAGAAAGGGTGCAGTACAAGAAAGGGTGCAGTACAAGAAAGGGTGCAGTACAAGAAAGGGTGCAGTACAAGAAAGGGTGCAACACAAGAAAGGGTGCAACACAAGAAAGGGTGCAACACAAGAAAGGGTGCAACACAAGAAAGGGTGCAACACAAGAAAGGGTGCAACACAAGAAAGGGTGCAACACAAGAAAGGGTGCAACACAAGAAAGGGTGCAACACAAGAAAGGGTGCAACACAAGAAAGGGTGCAACACAAGAAAGGGTGCAGTACAAAGGGTGCAGTACAAAGGGTGCAGTAGAAAGTTGGGAGTGAACCTGCTGAAGGGTTTTATCTTGTGATTTAACTAACCCCCCCATACTGTGAGAAAGCCCCCCGGAAATCCCACGCGGGCCTGGCATGCAGTGGGGGTGCTGGGGTAATGGGGGGGTGTTTGAGGGGGAGAGAGCAGTCGCTTAGGATTGTGCACTGGCCCAGATTGTGTAAGGAGAGTGCGGATCCGTGGTACCCCCGTGGGGCGGCTTGCTGCCCTGTGACACTCCACGCGGGAGACACCCGGTAATAACGCCGTACGTCACCGATGCGATGGCCGTTTCCTGCACAATATATCACACCACAAGGTGACAATGAATCCTGCTGGGTTCTGAGTAAAGGCCGGATACAGGGAGGTAGTGACCAGTCCTGTTTGTGACACTGGGTGAATGTCTCACGTCTCCGGGGTCCGCCGCGTGGCTGGGAACACGAGATTGGTGATAGTCGTCGCCGCCGCGTTGCGCTCGGAGAGGCCATTCTCCCAGCCTACTGGCTCTTGACCTTCCGGCGCTGAGTGCACCACAGCAGGACAGAGAGGGTGACCGTCACCGAGCCCAGGATCCCGAAGAACATCCACATGGGAAACGTCCCCTGGGGGGAGAAGCGCCGATTATTATATATATACAGTAGGTACGCCCCCTATAGGTACCCACAGGAACGCAGCGGCACAGAATAAGGCAGGGGGTGAACTCCAGTCCTCCAGCCCCCAACAGGTCAGGTTTTAAGGCTCTCAGCTTCAGCTCAGGTGGCTCAATCAGTGGCTCAGTCGAAGAGAGAGCCTCTGAGCCACCTGTGCTGAAGCTGAGCAGGATATCCGGAAAACCTGTCCTGTTGGGGGGGCTTGAGGACTGGAGTACCCCAGGAATAAGGGATTGAGACTCACCTCTCTCAGGCACTTGTACCCATAAAATCCCGGTGCGCACACGCACTGCGTGTATCCCGGCCCGTCCGCGGCACACACCGCGTTCTCCGGACACAGCATGGCTGAGGGGAGACAGCGCAGAGACGCAGGGTCAGCGCAGAGACGCAGGGTCAGCGCAGAGACGCAGGGTCAGCGCAGAGACGCAGGGTCAGCGCAGAGACGCAGGGTCAGCGCAGAGACGCAGGGTCAGCGCAGAGACGCAGGGTCAGCGCAGAGACGCAGGGTCAGCGCAGAGACGCAGGGTCAGCGCAGAGACGCAGGGTCAGCACAGAGACGCAGGGTCAGCACACACCCCCCCAAACACCTCTATATATGTGCCCGTGTCCATATCCCCCCCTCAGCTGTACATATTAACCCTTTAGATACAGAAGTATTCACCACCGCTCCCTATAACAGAATGAGACAGAGGGCCGCGCCGGCCGCGCCGGTCTCGCGGTTTCAATCACACGAGACGTTTACATGTAGCATCTACGTAAAGTCCGAGCTGAAAGTGTCCAGGAGAACGCGCAGGCGCCAACAACACGAGAGGAATGTGCAGGGGGGGAAACTTCTGCACACGTGTCTCATATTCCCCTCTCCTCAAAGCTTCTGGGCCGCGGCCCCCGGACTCACCCAGCGCCCCCGGCGGCCCCCAGACTCACCCAGCGCCCCAAGGACTCACCCAGCGCCCCCCAGACTCACCCAGCGCCCCCGTGCCGTTACAGGCGCTCCTCTGTTGTCGGCAGACCCGGACACTGGAATTAGTCTCCACGATTCCCCACGAGTTGATGTCTCCGGGACAGCTCAGGGTCGGGGGTATCGCTCTGACAGTGAGAGATGGTGTTACCCCTACAAGCAGACCCAGGGGGGGGGCATCGCTCTGACAGTGGGAGGGGGTATCGCTCTGACAGTGGGAGAGGAGGTGTTACCCCTACAAGCAGACCCAGGGGGGGGGCATCGCTCTGACAGTGGGAGGGGGTATCGCTCTGACAGTGGGAGAGGAGGTGTTACCCCTACAAGCAGACCCAGGGGGGGGGGCATCGCTCTGACAGTGGGAGAGGAGGTGTTACCCCTACAAGCAGACCCAGGGGGGGGGCATCGCTCTGACAGAGGGAGAGGAGGTGTTACCCCTACAAGCAGACCCAGGGGGGGGGCATCGCTCTGACAGTGAGAGAAGGTGTTACCCCTACAAGCAGACCCAGGGGGGGGGGGGGGGGGTATCGCTCTGACAGTGAGAGAAGGTGTTACCCCTACAAGCAGACCCAGGGGGGGGGGCATCGCTCTGACAGTGGGAGAGGAGGTGTTACCCCTACATGCAGACCCAGGGGGGGGGGGGGGGGCATCGCTCTGACAGTGAGAGAAGGTGTTACCCCTACAAGCAGACCCAGGGGGGGGGGGGGGGTATCGCTCTGACAGTGAGAGAAGGTGTTACCCCTACAAGCAGACCCGGGGGGGGGGGCATCGCTCTGACAGTGGGAGGGGGCATCGCTCTGACAGTGGGAGAGGAGTGTTACCCCTACAAGCAGACCCAGGGGGGGGGCATCGCTCTGACAGTGAGAGAAGGTGTTACCCCTACAAGCAGACCCAGGGGGGGGGCATCGCTCTGACAGTGGGAGGGGGCATCGCTCTGACAGTGAGAGAAGGTATTACCCCTACAAGCAGACCCAGGGGGGGGGGGGCATCGCTCTGACAGTGGGAGAAGGTGTTACCCCTACAAGCAGACCCAGGGGGGGGGGCATCGCTCTGACAGTGGGAGAGGAGGTGTTACCCCTACAAGCAGACCCAGGGGGGGGGGGGGGGGTATCGCTCTGACAGTGGGAGGGGGTATCGCTCTGACAGTGGGAGAGGAGGTGTTACCCCTACAAGCAGACCCAGGGGGGGGGCATCGCTCTGACAGTGGGAGAGGAGGTGTTACCCCTACAAGCAGACCCAGGGGGGGGGGGGCATCGCTCTGACAGTGGGAGAGGAGGTGTTACCCCTACAAGCAGACCCAGGGGGGGGGGGGGGGGTATCGCTCTGACAGTGGGAGGGGGCATCGCTCTGACAGTGGGAGAGGAGGTGTTACCCCTACAAGCAGACCCAGGGGGGGGGGGCATCGCTCTGACAGTGGGAGAGAAGGTGTTACCCCTACAAGCAGACCCAGGGGGAGGGGGCATCTCTCTGACAGAGGGAGAGAAGGTGTTACCCCAACAAGCAGACCCAGGGGGAGGGGGGGGGGGGTATCGCTCTGACAGTGGGAGAGAAGGTGTTACCCCTACGAGCAGTCCCAGGGGTCGGGGGGGTGAGGCGGAGCGAAGGTGAGCACTCACATGTACTGCAGGCCGGTGAGTCCGCGGAAGAGCTCGGGAGGCAGGAACTGCAGGGGATTCTGGGAGACGTCTCTGGGGAGAATATCACAGTGTCCCTAGTCACGGTTCAGTGAGACAGCTCTCGCTCACCCACCCATACAGGTATAAAGCACAGAGCGCTCACTCACCCACCTATACAGGCATAAAGCACAGAGGGCTCACCCACCTATACAGGTATAAAGCACAGAGCGCTCACCCACCCACCTATACAGGTATAAAGCACAGAGCGCTCACCCACCCACCTATACAGGTATAAAGCACAGAGCTCTCACTCACCTATACAGGTATAAAGCACAGAGCGCTCACCCACCTATACAGGTATATAGCACCGAGCGCTCACTCACCCACCTATACAGGTATAAAGCACCGAGCGCTCACTCACCTATACAGGTATAACGCACAGAGCGCTCACTCACCCACCTATACAGGTATAAAGCACAGAGCGCTCACCCACCCGTACAGATATATAGCACAGAGCGCTCACTCACCCACCTATACAGGTATAAAGCACAGAGGGCTCACCCACCTATACAGGTATAAAGCACAGAGCGCTCACTCACCCACCTATACAGGTATAAAGCACAGAGCGCTCACCCACCCACCTATACAGGTATAAAGCACAGAGCGCTCACTCACCCACCTATACAGGTATAAAGCACAGAGCGCTCACTCACCCACCTATACAGGTATAAAGCACAGAGGGCTCACCCACCTATACAGGTATAAAGCACAGAGCGCTCACTCACCCACCTATACAGGTATAAAGCACAGAGCGCTCACCCACCCACCTATACAGGTATAAAGCACAGAGCGCTCACTCACCCACCTATACAGGTATAAAGCACAGAGCGCTCACTCACCCACCTATACAGGTATAAAGCACAGAGAGCTCGCTCACCCACCTATACAGGTATAAAGCACAGAGCGCTCACCCACCTATACAGGTATAAAGCACAGAGCGCTCACCCACTCACCTATACAGGTATATAGCACAGAGCGCTCACCCACCTATACAGGTATAAAGCACAGAGCGCTCACCCACCCACCTATACAGGTATAAAGCACAGAGCGCTCACTCACCTATACAGGTATAAAGCACAGAGCGCTCACTCACCCACCTATACAGGTATAAAGCACAGAGCGCTCGCTCACCCACCTATACAGGTATAAAGCACAGAGCGCTCACCCACTCACCTATACAGGTATAAAGCACAGAGCGCTCACTCACCTATACAGGTATAAAGCACAGAGCGCTCACTCACCTATACAGGTATAAAGCACAGAGCGCTCACCCACCTATACAGGTATAAAGCACAGAGCGCTCGCTCACCCACCTATACAGGTATAAAGCACAGAGCGCTCACCCACTCACCTATACAGGTATAAAGCACAGAGCGCTCACTCACCTATACAGGTATAAAGCACCGAGCGCTCACTCACCTATACAGGTATAAAGCACAAAGCACTCACCCACCTATACAGGTATATAGCACAGAGCGCTCACCCACCTATACAGGTATAAAGCACAGAGCGCTCACCCACCCACCTATACAGGTATAAAGCACAGAGCGCTCACCCACCCACCTATACAGGTATAAAGCACAGAGCGCTCACCCACCTACACAGGTATAAAGCACAGAGCACTCACCCACCTATACAGGTATAAAGCACAGAGCGCTCACCCACCTATACAGGTATATAGCACAGAGCGCTCACTCACCCACCTATACAGGTATAAAGCACAGAGCGCTCGCTCACCCACCTATACAGGTATAACGCACAGAGCGCTCACTCACCCACCTATACAGGTATAAAGCACAGAGCGCTCGCTCACCCACCTATACAGGTATAAAGCACAGAGCGCTCACCCACCTATACAGGTATAACGCACAGAGCGCTCACTCACCCACCTATACAGGTATAAAGCACAGAGCGCTCACTCACCCACCTATAAAGGTATAAAGCACAGAGCACTCACCCACCTATACAGGTATAAAGCACAGAGCGCTCGCTCACCCACCTATACAGGTATAAAGCACAGAGCGCTCACCCACCTATACAGGTATAAAGCACAGAGCGCTCACCCACCTATACAGGTATAAAGCACAGAGCGCTCACCCACTCACCTATACAGGTATAACGCACAGAGCGCTCACTCGCCCACCTATACAGGTATATAGCACAGAGAGCTCGCTCACCCACCTATACAGGTATAACGCACAGAGAGCTCGCTCACCTATACACGTATAACGCACAGAGCGCTCACCCACTCACCTGTACAGTACAGGTATATAGCACAGAGCGCTCACCCACCCACCTATACAGTTATAAAGCACAGAGCGCTCGCTCACCCACCTATACAGGTATAAAGCACAGAGCGTCCACCCACTCACCTATACAGGTATAAAGCACAGAGCGCTCACCCACCCACCTATACAGGTATAAAGCACAGAGCGCTCACCCACCCACCTATACAGGTATAAAGCACAGAGCGCTCACCCACCTATACAGGTATAAAGCACAGAGCGTTCACCCACTCACCTATACAGGTATAACGCACAGAGCGTTCACCCACTCACCTATACAGGTATAAAGCACAGAGCGCTCGCTCACCTATACAGGTATAAAGCACAGAGCGTTCACCCACCTATACAGGTATAAAGCACAGAGCGCTCACTCACCCACCTATACAGGTATAAAGCACAGAGCGCTCACTCACCCACCTATACAGGTATAAAGCACAGAGCGCTCACCCACCTATACAGGTATAACGCACAGAGCGTTCACCCACCTATACAGGTATAAAGCACAGAGCGCTCACTCACCCACCTATACAGGTATATAGCACAGAGCGCTCACCCACCTATACAGGTATAACGCACAGAGCGCTCACCCACCTATACAGGTATAAAGCACAGAGCGCTCACTCACCTATACAGGTATAAAGCACAGAGCGCTCACCCACCTATACAGGTATAAAGCACAGAGCGCTCACTCACCTATACAGGTATAAAGCACAGAGCGCTCACCCACCTATACAGGTATAAAGCACAGAGCGCTCACCCACCTATACAGGTATAAAGCACAGAGCGCTCACCCACCTATACAGGTATAAAGCACAGAGCGCTCACCCACCCACCTATACAGGTATAAAGCACAGAGCGCTCACCCACCCACCTATACAGGTATAAAGCACAGAGCGCTCACCCACCTATACAGGTATAAAGCACAGAGCACTCACCCACCTATACAGGTATAAAGCACAGAGCGTTCACCCACCTATACAGGTATAAAGCACAGAGGGCTCGCTCACCTATACAGGTATAAAGCACAGAGCGCTCACCCACCTATACAGGTATAAAGCACAGAGCGCTCGCTCACCTATACAGGTATAAAGCACAGAGCGCTCACCCACCTATACAGGTATAAAGCACAGAGGGCTCGCTCACCTATACAGGTATAAAGCACAGAGCGCTCACCCACTCACCTATACAGGTATAACGCACAGAGCGCTCACCCACTCACCTATACAGGTATAACGCACAGAGGGCTCGCTCACCTATACAGGTATAAAGCACAGAGCGCTCACTCACCCACCTATACAGGTATAAAGCACAGAGCGCTCGCCCACCTATACAGGTATAAAGCACAGAGCGCTCACCCACCTATACAGGTATAAAGCACAGAGCACTCACTCACCTATACAGGTATAACGCACAGAGCGCTCACCCACCTATACAGGTATAAAGCACAGAGCGCTCACTCACCCACCTATACAGGTATAACGCACAGAGCACTCACCCACCTATACAGGTATAAAGCACAGAGCACTCACCCACCTATACAGGTATAAAGCACAGAGCGCTCACTCACCTATACAGGTATAAAGCACAGAGCGCTCACCCACCCACCTATACAGGTATAAAGCACAGAGCGCTCACTCACCCACCTATACAGGTATAAAGCACAGAGCACTCACCCACCTATACAGGTATAAAGCACAGAGCGCTCACTCACCTATACAGGTATAAAGCACAGAGCGCTCACCCACCCACCTATACAGGTATAAAGCACAGAGCGCTCACTCACCCACCTATACAGGTATAAAGCACAGAGCGCTCACCCACCCACCTATACAGGTATAAAGCACAGAGCGCTCACTCACCTATACAGGTATAAAGCACAGAGCGCTCACTCACCTATACAGGTATAAAGCACAGAGCGCTCACCCACCCACCTATACAGGTATAAAGCACAGAGCGCTCACTCACCTATACAGGTATAAAGCACAGAGCGCTCACTCACCTATACAGGTATAAAGCACAGAGCGCTCACCCACTCACCTAAACAGGTATAAAGCACAGAGCACTCACCCACCTATACAGGTATAAAGCACAGAGCGCTCACTCACCCACCTATACAGGTATAATGCACAGAGCGCTCACCCACCCACCTATACAGGTATAAAGCACAGAGCGCTCACTCACCCACCTATACAGGTATAAAGCACAGAGCGCTCACCCACCCACCTATACAGGTATAAAGCACAGAGCGCTCACCCACCCACCTATACAGGTATAAAGCACAGAGCGCTCACTCACCCACCTATACAGGTATAAAGCACAGAGCGCTCACTCACCCACCTATACAGGTATAAAGCACAGAGCGCTCACCCACTCACCTAAACAGGTATAAAGCACAGAGCACTCACCCACCTATACAGGTATAAAGCACAGAGCGCTCACTCACCCACCTATACAGGTATATAGCACAGAGCGCTCACTCACCCACCTATACAGGTATAACGCACAGAGCACTCACCCACCTATACAGGTATAAAGCACAGAGCACTCACCCACCTATACAGGTATAAAGCACAGAGCGCTCGCCCACCTATACAGGTATAACGCACAGAGCGCTCACTCACCTATACAGGTATAACGCACAGAGCGCTCACTCACCCACCTATACAGGTATAAAGCACAGAGCGCTCGCTCACCTATACAGGTATAAAGCACAGAGCGCTCGCTCACCTATACAGGTATATAGCACAGAGCGCTCGCTCACCTATACAGGTATAAAGCAGAGCGCTCGCTCACCCACCTATACAGGTATAAAGCACAGAGCGCTCACCCACCCACCTATACAGGTATAAAGCACAGAGCGCTCACCCACCCACCTATACAGGTATAAAGCACAGAGCGCTCGCTCACCTATACAGGTATAAAGCACAGAGCGCTCGCTCACCTATACAGGTATAAAGCAGAGCGCTCGCTCACCCACCTATACAGGTATAATGCACAGAGCGCTCACTCGCCCACCTATACAGGTATAAAGCACAGAGCGCTCACCCACCCACCTATACAGGTATAAAGCACAGAGCGCTCACCCACCCACCTATACAGGTATAAAGCACAGAGCGCTCACTCACCCACCTATACAGGTATAAAGCACAGAGCGCTCACCCACCCACCTATACAGGTATAAAGCACAGAGCGCTCACTCACCCACCTATACAGGTATAAAGCACAGAGTGCTCACTCACCCACCTATACAGGTATAAAGCACAGAGTGCTCACTCACCCACCTATACAGGTATAAAGCACAGAGCGCTCACTCACCCACCTATACAGGTATAAAGCACAGAGCGCCCACTCGCCCACCTATACAGGTATAACGCAGAGCGCGCCCTTCCCATGTAATCGGGGGGCAGCTCATTAAGAAACAAACCCAATTTATCAGATAGCCCGGGTTCTCAAACCCTTTTGTTATATGGCAATAATGCATCTTATGGGATTTCCAGAGGAAAGGCGCCCCTCCCCCTCCCCCCATTATTTTGGGATGATATGCCCCTAATGGGAGTGTGGGGCTCACATCACCACAACAGCGCCGGTCAGGTGTATGGCAGGATCCATCCGCGTCAGGGAACAGCGCCACAGGTCCAGTCTGCATGGGGAGAGGGACACAGAAGTGTGAGAGTGTGAGAGTGTGAGAGTGTGAGAGAGTGAGAGAGTGAGAGAGACAGGCTGCAGGGAGAGAGGGACACAGGAGTGTGAGAGAGAGACACAGGCTGCAGGGAGAGAGGGACACAGGAGTGTGAGAGAGAGACACAGGCTGCAGGGAGAGAGGGACACAGGAGTGTGAGAGAGAGACACAGGCTGCAGGGAGAGAGGGACACAGGAGTGTGAGAGAGAGACACAGGCTGCAGGGAGAGAGGGACACAGGAGTGTGAGACAGAGACACAGGCTGCAGGGAGAGAGGGACACAGGAGTGTGAGAGAGAGGGACACAGGAGTGTGAGAGAGAAACACAGGCTGCAGGGAGAGAGGGACACAGGAGTGTGAGAGAGACACAGGGTGCAGGGAGAGAGGGACACAGGAGTGTGAGAGAGAGAGACACAGGCTGCAGGGAGAGAGGGACACAGGCTGCAGGGAGAGAGGGACACAGAAGTGTAAGAGAGAGAGACACAGGCTGCAGGGAGAGAGGGACACAGGAGTGTGAGAGAGACACAGGCTGCAGGGAGAGAGGGACACAGGAGTGTGAGAGAGAGAGACACAGGCTGCAGGGAGAGAGGGACACAGGAGTGTGAGAGAGAGACACAGGCTGCAGGGAGAGAGGGACACAGGAGTGTGAGAGAGAGACACAGGCTGCAGGGGGAGAGGGACACAGGAGTGTGAGAGAGAGACACAGGCTGCAGGGAGAGAGGGACACAGAAGTGTAAGAGAGAGACACAGGCTGCAGGGAGAGAGGGACACAGAAGTGTAAGAGAGAGAGACACAGGCTGCAGGGAGAGAGGGACACAGGAGTGTGAGAGAGAGACACAGGCTGCAGGGAGAGAGGGACACAGGAGTGTGAGAGAGAGACACAGGCTGCAGGGGGAGAGGGACACAGGAGTGTGAGAGAGAGACACAGGCTGCAGGGGGAGAGGGACACAGGAGTGTGAGAGAGAGACACAGGCTGCAGGGGGAGAGGGACACAGGAGTGTGAGAGAGAGACACAGGCTGCAGGGAGAGAGGGACACAGAAGTGTAAGAGAGAGAGACACAGGCTGCAGGGAGAGAGGGACACAGAAGTGTAAGAGAGAGAGACACAGGCTGCAGGGGGAGAGGGACACAGGAGTGTGAGAGAGAGACACAGGCTGCAGGGAGAGAGGGACACAGAAGTGTAAGAGAGAGAGACACAGGCTGCAGGGAGAGAGGGACACAGAAGTGTAAGAGAGAGAGACACAGGCTGCAGGGAGAGAGGGACACAGGAGTGTGAGAGAGACACAGGCTGCAGGGGGAGAGGGACACAGGAGTGTGAGAGAGAGACACAGGCTGCAGGGGGAGAGGGACACAGGAGTGTGAGAGAGAGACACAGGCTGCAGGGGGAGAGGGACACAGGAGTGTGAGAGAGAGACACAGGCTGCAGGGGGAGAGGGACACAGGAGTGTGAGAGAGAGACACAGGCTGCAGGGGGAGAGGGACACAGGAGTGTGAGAGAGAGACACAGGCTGCAGGGAGAGAGGGACACAGAAGTGTAAGAGAGAGAGACACAGGCTGCAGGGAGAGAGGGACACAGAAGTGTAAGAGAGAGAGACACAGGCTGCAGGGAGAGAGGGACACAGGAGTGTGAGAGAGAGACACAGGCTGCAGGGAGAGAGGGACACAGGAGTGTGAGAGAGAGACACAGGCTGCAGGGAGAGAGGGACACAGGAGTGTGAGAGAGAGACACAGGCTGCAGGGAGAGAGGGACACAGGAGTGTGAGAGAGAAACACAGGCTGCAGGGAGAGAGGGACACAGGAGTGTGAGAGAGAGGGACACAGGAGTGTGAGAGAGAGACACAGGCTGCAGGGAGAGAGGGACACAGGAGTGTGAGAGAGACACAGGCTGCAGGGAGAGAGGGACACAGGAGTGTGAGAGAGAGAGACACATGCTGCAGGGAGAGAGGGACACAGGAGTGTGAGAGAGAGACACAGGCTGCAGGGAGAGAGGGACACAGGAGTGTGAGAGAGAGACACAGGCTGCAGGGGGAGAGGGACACAGGAGTGTGAGAGAGAGACACAGGCTGCAGGGAGAGAGGGACACAGAAGTGTAAGAGAGAGAGACACAGGCTGCAGGGAGAGAGGGACACAGAAGTGTAAGAGAGAGAGACACAGGCTGCAGGGAGAGAGGGACACAGGAGTGTGAGAGAGAGACACAGGCTGCAGGGAGAGAGGGACACAGGAGTGTGAGAGAGAGACACAGGCTGCAGGGGGAGAGGGACACAGGAGTGTGAGAGAGAGACACAGGCTGCAGGGGGAGAGGGACACAGGAGTGTGAGAGAGAGACACAGGCTGCAGGGAGAGAGGGACACAGGAGTGTGAGAGAGAGACACAGGCTGCAGGGGGAGAGGGACACAGGAGTGTGAGAGAGAGACACAGGCTGCAGGGAGAGAGGGACACAGAAGTGTAAGAGAGAGAGACACAGGCTGCAGGGAGAGAGGACACAGAAGTGTAAGAGAGAGAGACACAGGCTGCAGGGAGAGAGGGACACAGGAGTGTGAGAGAGAGACACAGGCTGCAGGGGGAGAGGGACACAGGAGTGTGAGAGAGAGACACAGGCTGCAGGGAGAGAGGGACACAGAAGTGTAAGAGAGAGAGACACAGGCTGCAGGGAGAGAGGGACACAGAAGTGTAAGAGAGAGAGACACAGGCTGCAGGGAGAGAGGGACACAGGAGTGTGAGAGAGAGACACAGGCTGCAGGGGGAGAGGGACACAGGAGTGTGAGAGAGAGACACAGGCTGCAGGGAGAGAGGGACACAGAAGTGTAAGAGAGAGAGACACAGGCTGCAGGGAGAGAGGGACACAGGAGTGTGAGAGAGAGACACAGGCTGCAGGGGGAGAGGGACACAGGAGTGTGAGAGAGAGACACAGGCTGCAGGGGGAGAGGGACACAGGAGTGTGAGAGAGAGACACAGGCTGCAGGGGGAGAGGGACACAGGAGTGTGAGAGAGAGACACAGGCTGCAGGGGGAGAGGGACACAGGAGTGTGAGAGAGAGACACAGGCTGCAGGGGGAGAGGGACACAGGAGTGTGAGAGAGAGACACAGGCTGCAGGGGGAGAGGGACACAGGAGTGTGAGAGAGAGACACAGGCTGCAGGGGGAGAGGGACACAGGAGTGTGAGAGAGAGACACAGGCTGCAGGGAGAGAGGGACACAGAAGTGTAAGAGAGAGAGACACAGGCTGCAGGGAGAGAGGGACACAGGAGTGTGAGAGAGAGACACAGGCTGCAGGGGGAGAGGGACACAGGAGTGTGAGAGAGAGACACAGGCTGCAGGGGGAGAGGGATGCCGTCCCCCTATGCCGCGCTCCTCCCCAGCCGTCCCCCTATACCGCGCTCCTCCTGCTCCAGTCTGAG